>NW_022883009.1:1602500-1753147 GCF_011952255.1 Bombus vosnesenskii
TTAAAAAGAATTCCCTACTGAAGGTAAAGATCATATTTGACGTTATGTTTATAAAAATTTCTTTGTATTAATACGATCCTGAAATAAGAACTATGGCAGGTAATGACTTCTTTGCCATTGAAAATTGACCTTTCAATCTCAAAAGATTATCTATTATTTAGTCACTCTTTGTCACACTTTTAGACAACACTAAAAACTGAAAAATTTTAAAGCCAATCCATGTTCCGGTTTCTAAAATAGGCCTGCGTCTCAGCTATCCGCGACTCTCATCGAGGATTGAGCAAAGTTACCTATGTGGAAAGCCAACTACAAATTCGGAGGAGAAACCAGTCGCTTAAAAAAGAGAAAAGAATTCATAATACGAAGAAGGTTCCTTTCTATATCGTTTCTCTTCTGCCGTTGAGACTATTTTTCGAACTAGTTCCCGGTGGAACCGAGGATTGGGAAGCCTTAGGTGAGAATGAATTATGAAGCCGCACGTACAGAACGAAGAAACATCTGTCCATGGTATCCTCGAATCGTATACACTGTTCCTCGGTGACCACTGTTCGCTTAAGCACACTGCTCTGTGTACTTACATTCTTCATTAGATTTGTCATCGGTCACGAGCTCCTATAGTTGGGCGCGGCATGATTAACGATCCGAGAATTGACTTTGTACTTTCTTCTTATTTACGCACTCGCGCCCATACACACGACCGTGGATGAATAAAACGCTTAGATTTATAATTTACGGCGCAGCTCGTTGCGACCTCTTTTTAACAGTAATAGTTTCTCGTTCTTAACGATTCGACAGCCGATTGATATGTTTCTGCGTAGCAGGTTGAATAGGTTAACTAACCCTCGCATGCCGACGTCCGGGCCATCAAAGATCAGATGCTCGAGAACACTTCGGGTCTTCTTACTATAATAAATACCCCAGGTAATTTCAGCTTTCGACTTACATTAAAAGAATTGTCAGTATCCTCAGTAGCTAATAATATTGCAATAATATTGAAAGTAAATTATATAACTTAGTATAAAAGTGAACACTAAAGATAAACAAACAAGTACACGATAGTACGTGATTCGAAACTTGCAAAAGCATATCCTATCAAATTATAATCCGTGAAAAGTGGAACTCGTAGAGAACGTTCAATAACCCGGGTCGGAAAGGCAGAGCGTCGGAAGGAGCGTTTAGAAAGCAATTTCCCGGACAAAGAATCGGCGATTATCCGAGAGTAATCGCGACATGCCGGTAGTCGGTTGACACCAGGAAGCGTGCCGCTAAACTCCCCCGGTTGCGGTGCAATTGCAATCATCTCGCTGCCTAGCCACTTTCACTGCTGACCTACTGTTACGACGCGACGTCCTGGCTCGTCGGTGACGTGACACGGCACCTTCTACACTCTACACTCTACACTCTACACGCTACACGCTACACGCTACACTCTACACTCTACACGGTGTCTGCTCGCGCGCGCGCCCGCGCCAGCGCCTATGCACGAGTATAGACGTACGCGCGGCGCACGCACTTATCCTGTGCGTGCGAGAGCGTATGCAATTGCACACTAAGACCTATTCACGATTTGTCCGCGTGCACGCACAACCGTTAAGCAAAGCGAACCAACAGGAGAGAAGATCACAGTACTTCATTTTACGTAACTGATCTTCTTGACGATTGATGAAATTTGAGAAATTTTGAATAATATCCTAATGAACTAAATATCATTCTATCAGTCTAAATATCATTAGTTTCAGAGTATTATTACCATTTCTATCCACTCACTGTCTGCTCATTATTATATAAAAAAAAGCAAAGTTACACTGATAATGTATTTACTAAAGCAAATCTACATACATGCATACATGTATATAAAGATGAAAATGGAGAGAATCTGAAAGAGACATCTCGTGGTTTGCTAATCTTCTTTTATACTTTGTCTTCCATGTCACGAATCACGAATGTCATGATCCTCATCGTAGCTGCCAGATCACGAAACATTTTGACGAGGAAGATCGATCCTCTGTTCTGCAATATTCTTTACATAAACATCAGAGACATGATGGGACAAAGATAGAGATCACCGGTAAATAAATCAATGATTTTCAGAAGAATCGGAGGGATAAAAACATAGATTTCTATCCTATTGCGAAGTGTGTAATAATAGTACTTTTCAATTCCAAAATGGCTGAAACCATACTTTCGACATTTCCTGTTTGCAAATCTTTTAATATCAATTCCGTCCTTGATATTTTCTTCCAGATTGATTAAAAGAACAATAAAGATTAACCTCGGCCATTAATAAATAACTCTAATAGCCATATTTTTTTAATTTGCCTTAACAATAGAGTTATTTATTATTATTATTAGAGTTATTAATAGAGTTATTTGCCTTGACAATAGGTATTTTCTGTAATATTAGTTTGAAATGTTCGTCAATATCAAATGTCTCATAAAATCTTGTCTCTTAGGACCTTTTTAAATAGAATCTTGACAGGATCGAAGAAAAATTGAGGAAATAAAAATGAAGATACAGAAACGCTCTCCTTGCGGAGAGAGTTATTCGTGAACGATGTATTCGTTCATATGAACTACTTGATACTGCATTCTTGAACATTGGTAGTCCGCTCTGGATCGCATATCCAAACCATGCAAACGCCCCAAGCAATTAGCAGTATCTTCCCGTGGATTTTTAGGAGAAAGGGAAAGAATAAAATTGCTAATACCGATACAGGGACCTTCGTGGATCTCTTGGGGCTGGACTGTAAAACGTAATCTGTTGGCATTTTAGTGAACAACCAAACTCTTGCTGTTTTTATTACATTGTTATCTTTTACCTGATAAATCTTTTTTTTTTTGTTCTAGTTTTGCGCTACATGCCCTCGACTAACGTTTTACACACTCGAGCTAGCAGGAAAACGCGGAAGAAGAACGTTGAAGAAGCGGCAGGCCGTTGCCTCGACAGGGCAAGGTGCATGAACCATAGATGGTTACGCAAACCGCAAAGTCGTCATGTATCAGACCATACAGGCAGCTCTCGTTCCTGGTGATACCATGATCGCACGCGCAAAATGCATAACTTATTGTGGGTCCTACGGCGGTGAAAGTTGCCCGAAGTCAACCCGCTAGCAACGATTCATTACACGTCATGAAAATGCAACAGAACATTTAATATAGCTATCGATGTAACATTGTGTTATCTGCTTCGAACGACGACGTACAATTATCGTCGTGAAAGATCGTGTTGACATTCTTTCTTTCTGTACACCTTGTAAAGATGGCACGTAACGGGTAATGGTCTTCCCTCTGGTAATTTGCTATATAATTATAAAATTAGGTATCTTAAAGCATTAGCTATTTTTCCTTTCTTCTTCCTTATTATTTCGATATTTCGACAAGATTGGAACATGTTACAAATCACTGACATCTGAATTGTCTGATCCTTCCGAGCGATTTTTCTTTCTGTGCACGCTGTTCGTAGCATATGCTTACGCACTTCATTTAATTTAGTCCTCCAAGCTCATGTATATATTTTAAGAGTTACCTATCTAAATAACAATGCAAAATACAGTACGGATTCAAAGAAATTTCGTGCCGTATAAAGAAAAGAAGGAGGTCGCGGTGACTGGCAACGTAGTGTCGTTGCACTTCAGAAGCCCTGCAAAGCTTCCAAGCTCGTAAAGCATCGATGGACGCGTGTAATTTGCATCGAGGTTTTGGAATTTTTAGAGCACCTTACGCTTGTTTCAATCGAGGAAGAAAGAGTGACTAGTGATATTCGTCATGCAAAAACGTTATATTTTTAAAAGATTAATCTTTCTGAAAGCGCGTGAAAGTAAATATGATACGGGGCGCGAGTGAAAATGTTTAATCGGATACCATCCAATTGGAATAGAATTCATTGTCTAGAAACAGGCAAGCGAAGCTACCCTCTTATCGCCGCTGCGGTAGGACTATTTTTTTCTTTTTTTATTTTTATTTTTAATGGAACAGTCAGCTGACCGCAACAGCGAGGTCTATTGTCAAGTGCCTCTCTCTCTTTCTTTCTCTACCGAGTCTGTTATCCGACAGGAAGGAAAGCGTGGTCGAGATTAAATTCCCTCCATTGGCAAGGTTGTTGCACTACATTCCCGACATTCATAGTCGTTCCATTTAAAGGTTAAGGTTTGCCCAATTTCACGATCAAAGAGAGAGTGAATTAACGCATTCATTGCGTATATCTCGGATCCGAGTCGGACACCAGTTCTGGACAAATTTTATTTGATATACAAATAAAAAGTAACAATTTGAATAAATAATGTTTTTTAGTTTAATCATCAGTTGTAAATAACATAGGAAATAATCTAAAATGCTAAATATAAAAAACGCCTCGATCATTTTTTGAACAACCTGAGGCCTGCTTCGGACGAACGGTTTGCGGCAAATCGGCGTCATTGGAAGAACAGAGAAATAAAGTTTTTCTATTTCACAAAGAAGGGATACATATGCATATGCATGTATTGCTTTGTCCTTCCAACCCGCTGTCGCTGCGACGATTTGTCGCAAACCGCTCGTCTGCATCGGGTCTAATACGCCTCGATTATCGCACAGGGACCGAGCTACATGATTGGCAAACCAACGCCAAGCTTTAACTTCCTCGAAACAATGTTCCAATTATTCTCTCTTCGTTCGCAGGAGGAATCGCCCGGCGCGACACGGCAGCTACCACCGAAGCATAAGAGACGCGGTCCCTTTTTCCTTTCAGGTAGGGTCCGTGAGTTTCAGAGCGAAGAGCCCTGACACTCGGCAGAAAGACGGTAACGTTCGGCTCCTTTTTTAAGCCGGTTGCTTTTTCTCGCCATTTGCTTCGGCTTTTAATAACTCCCACGAGTAAAAACGGCCCCTCCAGTGTGACCGCGTGGATACACGAGGTGGATACGTCTGTATGTATAACCACCGCCACCAGTCAATGACCCTGCTTTTAATGCCGAATACTCATTTGCTCCTCGCATCGAGACGAAGCGCAGCCCTGTTACCATTGCGATGCTTGCTGCTCATCGCGCGATTCTTTTCCGTGAATTTTCGTACGTATCAACGTCGTTCGATGTTAGACAGCGATAAACGTCTCCGGGATTTCAGGCTACAAGTTATTATGAGTTTTAGAGATGAAAACAATATAACAAAGCAATTTGAATGTTCAATGGATATAAGAATTCTTAACTGTCCGTAAAGCGATAAAGCAAGCAAAATCTATTCGCCACGTTTTCCTAAATCCTGTCACGTGTAAAGTCAGGTCGACGATACATAAACACATGATAAGGTTTATAACATAAATATATAGCATAAATTTACAAACAGGAATAAAAATATGAACAAAATGGAAGTTAACATCAGTGCCCAATATGTTAATAGGTTAATATACCTACCATTGTCATTGTCAAACTTCCCGGTAACCATATTTCACGTGCAATACAATTTCCTAATATTCACAAAATCATTTCTAACCTCCTAAAGCCTACATCGTTTACCTCCCAACATCAGCCACGATCACCGATGGTCCCTTTATCACCAAGTTGTCCATGAAATGCACGGTGTCGGTTCGTATCGAACGACCCTACGGAAATTTCCGTTTTCCCCGATCGGTAGCCACGCAGTTGGCCCGCAGTCGGTTCCTCGACTCGTAAATTCTATTACGTCTCATTCAGGCAGCGCGTGCGTTTCGCGTGCGTCGCCGCGCGTTTTCGCGCGTCGAGATTTCGCCCTGTCTCGAGATGCGCGCACGAATACGCGCGGACCAGAGTTGCATTTCGATGTATTTTTATGCCCGAGTCATCGCTCCCACGGTGTAATTTTATCCGGCGTGAGTGATATGCAACGTTCCGCAGTGCGATCGCGGACACGAGAGAACACGTCGATCGAGGAAGAGACGAAAGTGATGAGCGTAACAGCGATTTCTTCAGGCTCGCGAGTTTATACGAGGGTTTAGCGTTTCATCGATGGCAAACGTTTAAGTTGGCTCTAGTAGTATGTAGTAGTAGATAATACAATACGGCATGCTAGAACCTACATATATAATTAGTATTGGAATTTTGTTTGCTGTAAAACCTCTCCGTTCTGACATACATTAACCTCTGTACATGCTCCACTATAGCGCTGCAACGGCGACCATGAAGAAGGAACGAAGGTTACTGTATAAATGTATTAACATTTACGTTTATTTAGTTTAATTTTTAGGCTGTAGCATTTAGTAAAAACTAATGCCAGAAATGACATTATCTTACTCTATTCAACTTTGTTATCTCTATAATGATGCAAAAACATGCACGTAATGCCATTTTGCTCTTGTAGATCGCATCAAAAGTTTCCAAAATTACATCCGTATATTTAAGATGTCTACGCCTACACATTCTATAATAAGGAAGAAGGAGATAGAGATAACAAATGCCTTATCACGCTGACTGTCTTTCGTTTGTCAAACGATACGAATATTTATCTGTATTTATGACAGATAACTCTTCGTTGGAGAAAGTGTATCAGGGTCAGTGACCTCGCGGTTATATAAGGTTTGAACGTCACCCGTCTCATTCATCGCATCTTTATTATTAATGAAATATAAATCGATATACGTCAACGTTTGCCGCGTAAATAGACCGACAGCGGCGTGGATTTGAAAAGAAAATAGAAATTTACGAATTACAGAAACCCTAAGATCGCAGTGCCTGATGCTTCCTCCAAAAGATCAAACGTCTCATAAAGAAAGTGTAACAGATAAAGAAGAAAATCGCAATTAAAAAATTAATTATATGTACGAGACCAACGAGAAAATATTAACGCTCTATGGTAGATATCGCGAATATTAGTTAATTGGACGAGACTAACATTTTTCCTTCTTCTCCAATATCTTCATAACATTAAGGAAAATTGTTATTTAATATTTATTAACGTTTCTGGCTAAGTTCCGGAGACCGAGTTCGAAGAAACGAATCGCAGGTGACAGACTAGTAGTATACGACGACCGCACATTTCGAACGGCTAGCACGCTTTTATCCTCCATTTCGAACGGATCCCCCTCTTCTCTCTTTTTTTATTTCGCTTTCCTACGCTCACATAAAACTAATTTAGCTACCGAGACGATGACTGCGAAAAAAGAACTGCCGCGATTGGTTCTCTTCCTGAGCCGAAATTGCGGCGGTAAACCTCGTGTTCTAATGCGGTGAACTTCGCATCGAATTTTTCAACATCACACAGATGACATTCCCGGAGCCGAAACTGACACCAATGAAACAAAGGATGGTTGTATTTTTCGACTGTTTTATTCTTCTGTCTCTTTTCCTTGTAATAGTATATCAATTGTACTTTATAAATACAGTTATTAACTATGAAAACTCAAAGGTTCCTCTTAAATCGCGGTTTTCTATAATTTAGGATCCGTTAGGACTGAATTTTCCATATTTCTTGATCTCCATATTATTTTGCAAGACTGTCAGAAAAAAAGGACAAGAAGAAGAAGTAATTCCTTTCCCTAAACGCCAAACATTAAGGACTTCATAAGTTCAAAACAAAGCTTGCACGGTAGAAAGTTAACGAACTTGGAAAAAAACCTGTGCTCCTCGTTAACTATTGCGTCGCCAAACTTCACATCTCAGCCACGTTTCGTGTCGGACATCATATTCGAGTCATTTCGGAGAGTCGTTTTACAGAAAATTATTTCGACGCTGGTGTTAGAACTATTCAAGACCTCGATACTTCCGCCAAAGCCACTTAACGCAGCTCGTTGACTTCATTAATCGTTACATTAAAGCGTGCGACGAAAATAGAAGTCTGAAGAAAAGAGTTTGTCTTCGGCGTTCTACGATCTGGACTTTAGAATCGTCATATGTACTTCAAACGTTACAACAGCGCATTCAAGTAAACTGTCATAAACAACGCTACAATCTTGAGTTACTCAATGTTAAACATCGTCTGTTAAACTTAAGTATGTAAACTATCGTCTTTTCGATCCAGATGCGTACCTCGAATTTTTATAAACAAAAGATCATACATATCAACGATTGTTTCATACTTCTCTTAAATTTGGGCAATCCATACGCAAAGGATTAAAAAAATGTAACGACACAAATGATAATTCCCCGATGAAAAGAAAGGAAGAAAGGACCTTCTACTTTGAAGCGAACGATTCTATTGGACGATGCACGTAGAATTCAGACTAGTAAGGTGTCCTCCGACTAGTAAATGCATCGTCCTCGGGGAGAAAGTTTATTGCAGTGGCGGTATTAACTTACACGATCTAGCCAACAAACAGACGATGGAACCAGCCAGGTTCCGAGCCTAGGATAAAATTAGCCAGGATTGGATCTCGCTCGAAGTTATGCTCGACCGGTTATGAGAACGGTTGTGCAACGTAGTTACAACCGCGCTTCAAGAACGGAGAACTCTTCCGAGATACGAAAGATGAAATGAGATCTATCGGCCACGCGCGGCCACCGATGCGATGCGACGTTCTCCTTCCTTCGGTCATTCGATATTTCTGCGGTGTCAATAATGTATTCCACGATGTTCATGGCTGATCTTGCCGCAAGAAAAATCTTCGAGAGAGGAACGGTGAAGATCGAAGAGTAGGAAAACGCGATAAATCTGATATAAATAATAGATAAATCAAGTATTTAATACGCTTTAATCGAAAGATCTGAAATAGCTGTTTGATAAAAGAAACGGAGGGGCGAGGCACATAAAATATTCTGTTAAATCGAAAGTGACAAGAAAAAACTGTTCATTAATGTTTATTTAATATTCGATGTGGATATAAAAAGTATTTAATTTGGAACATCTACGAACACGTTTTCATCATTTATGTTCAAAATAACCCGTCGGAGTACCTACTAATATTAGTACCTACTAATAGCCGTCAATAATAAATTAAAAGCGGCGGACAACGTTGAACGCGATTTCCGTGTTAATTAGCGATGGAAATGATGCCCGGTCAAGTGGTGTCAATAGTTTCGATGAAAGTATTCATATTTTGCAAATATCCAGGAATCCGGCGATATTGATCCGGCGTTCGATTACACGATCAATTAGGTATTTTGAAAATTATATCAAATATTTGTTATCTTTTACATCGTTAATTATTTTTTTGATAAGGAATCGTCTCCTACTCGCTTACAGAATAGTTTCATGTACTATAAAACTGCTTAGATGTTCGTTTCTCGATACCCTGTGCGTCCTCAATCGTCAGACGGAAATGCAAACGCAAGAAACACCACTCGGATATCGCACCTGTTAACCCAGTTAATTGCTTTAGCTCGCGTAGCTTGCGTAAGCATTGTTATACGGAGAGATTCGACGCAATGATACCACGCGATTTTTAGTAGTAGATGCAAGGAATCGCGGACCGATGATTATAATGCGGGAATATTCTTAGATCGTTCGAAGGTGATCAACGTCGTAGATAAATCGTAGAGAGTGATTTCGTTGCGGTTATACGGATCCGTGACTAATGTCACGGTCGATGAGACTGCGCCCTTTCGTTTGCCGCGCCAACAATTGTTTAAAGATCATGGTTCAGAGAAATCATGTTTTACGGATCAGCCATAATTTCATTCGATAAACAGCTAGATAATGAACCATTTAGGGACAGATGCTCAGACTAACATCCGTTCTTTATACGCAAGCAATATGCAGGATGTCCCAAAATCGTAATACAATCGGAAAGGAGGAGCACGCGTTCTTAACAAATATTTAAATAATATATAAACTCGATCTTTCCGAAAACGGGGTTCTATAACAATAGAACTATAATTTATTCTACATTTGCGACTTCTACATCAGGAATCACCTTTCGATTGTACCTACAACGATTTAAAAAACCCTCTGTATAGAACAGAATGCTATTTATACGAACCTGTTGAAAGACAAGACGGTTGATCGACAATTTATGATCTCATATCGATCAGTTCTCAGCCCGATGGCCACGATCAAAGTGTAATCACAGTCCTTCAACGAACGTGGAATTTCATACAAAGAGGTGACAGCACCGAAATATCTTGAACGACGAAACGAAATTGAGCCGTGGAAGAAAACGCGTCTAATGAACGTCTTCGAGGCACAGAAAAATTCTCGTCGACACGAACAGGACGAATATCCAGTGACAGAAGCAAGACGAGCGAGTGAGTTACGGCTTGCTTTTAGATCGTGAGGATCTCTCCGGAGAGATCGGAACCGAGGTTTAGAAAGTGAGACGAGCTCGAGTCGTCTGATTCTTACCGATCCCGAGGTTTGTAATCGCTATGAAAAGCGAATGCATTATTCGTGAATCGTATATTGCGTATTTCGTACGTGTAATGTGTATGGTAGGAGGAAAATTAAAATATATGGCAAACTTGAAAATTTATAATTAAGGATTATAATCGCGACGCTGAACTACTCGAAAACCCTTTCTGTTATACCGAAAACTCACTAGAGAATCATCCTAAAACCTACAATTATTATTTCAGATACCACGCGTAAAAAAAAGGAGTATCTGAAACAAGTAGTATTTGAAAAAGAAAGGAAAAGAAGAGAAAGGGAGAAAGAAATATCTCTGAGGAAACAATCATTGTTTAGGCTACGTGCAGAGCGTTTGAAACATTAGCATCGAGCGTTCGACGCTCCATTCAGCAAGGCTTGTCCGTGGTCGTCCGCAACCAATAGCGAAATGGAAGCGAGAGTCGCGGTGAGGAGTTGCTCGAAAGAGGTGAAAGTCCATAGGCACACCATGAGCGACGTGTACCGCCATTCAGCCCGTGGCCCAGTCGTTGACTAGTGGACGGCCTGTGAACGAGTCGATGAGTCCAGTCGCAACTGGACTCGCTACACTGGCTCTCGAAGCGGCGCGTCGTAGACGAGGATTCCGCTAACTTACTCATCGTACCGCTAGTCCACGCTTATTCCGCGTCTGTGCGCGCCACGTCTGCGCTGTCAGACCACCATGCTGACCGTTGCCGCTCCGTGACTTGCTACGTGACTTCCGGGTTTTCCCTTTCCGCCTCGTGACTCATTCGCGTCAAGATCGGAATAACGTGGGTCCAATATATACAAATTGGCATACGCGTTCATGAGTTCAAATTTCTATTTTTTAGCGAGACAAAGCAAGAAAAGATGAGCAGATAGAAGAAGATTGCTTATCGATGTTAATTTCAATATCATATTTCTAAACCGTAATTTCTAAATCATCTAATCATAATCTAATTCATAATTAGATTATTTTCAAATCAAATTAGAGATTGGTTTTTTGTTGTAGACGAAGATAGCATACTTTAATGTTATCGCTGCAACCGTTAACGACACATTATTGTAACTATGCTTATGATCCGTGCGGAAAATGGAAACGTCTGTATATATATTAATATGTGTGTGTGTGTGTGTGTGTGTGAATTCAATCAAAAAGCGTGCGTGCAGAACAATGAGTTAGTCAGCTCGGTCTGTTAACATCCGTCGCCGAAGCCATTCTAAGAAATTATACTTTGTTATATCCAAAATCTGATTTTTGTTCACCCACTACTCCCGCGTAGTTAATATTGAAATGTCTAAAAGTTAAGAAATTATAAGTTATTACAGAAATAAACAAATTACCGATAATAATGATAAATTATTACAATATTGACGGCTAATAAAAATATTATAGACTTTACTTTGATTTTTAAACTTTTGATATTTAAACTTTAATTCCTACCTCATAGTTGAGATAAAACTTCAATTTCTAAACATTCGATCATTTTTCACAACACGAAGGAAATACAACACTTAACAAATGATAACTCTACAGCGCCATAATAGTTCAAGGAACTCAAAGATCGCAAGGCAATCCGATCCAACCGCAGATACCGCTATAGTTACTCACAGTACCGCTAGTCCAAGGTTATTCGTATCCCGCGTGGAGCAAGCTGGATCATTATGGTGTCCCATGTTCCGCAAGAACCCCGTTTTCCCTTTTACCATCCTCCCCTCGCTCGTGGGATCCCACGAGGGTGAAAGTGAGATCGACGCCTTATTGAAACCGGGAAAGTGACACGCTGTTTTAGTCTTCTCTCTTCTCTTCACCTTGTTTCCTTTCCTTTTTTTCTTTTTTCTAACTTACGAACTTACATACGTCACGTTTAATAGCTCATGTTGCGAATGGGTAACTAACTATTGGATTAACGAAGGTCGAAAATCGATATAATAGCCCTTAGTCTGTTGTAAAACAAAGAGAAGGGAAACATTTTATCTGCGATCACCCAAAAATTCGTTGCGTATTTGTTAATTTTCTGTTCGACACTGTTGAATAATCGGTAGAATTTGTTTATGTTATGTGGAATGAATGTGTTTAAACAAAAACTTTAATGTTAGACGCAGTTTCTTAAACGCAGTGGAATAGACATATGTAGGACAACTTTGTAGAACAACAATCGAGATATCGAGGCCACCAGAAACAATCAGAATGATCTAAATATTTCTGTATTTCAAATATTTTATAAATATTTAAATAGTCCATCTCACCTACTTACCGTATATAATCGTATATAATGAATTCTAATGTCTCGAGAAACTTCGAAATGAAAACATAAACAGAACGATCTGAAAGAGTTCTGCAGTAATAGTAATTCGGCGTAAGCTTCATCAACTTCCATGTCGAAATTAACAGGTGAGCCTAAACTAGACTAGAATTTTATCCAATAACTTTCTCTTAAGGTTCGACATTCCTAAGAAAAGAAAATGAAATACTCAGATGCACTTGATACAGCCCCGAGGATGCGACCCCTCGTTACATAGCGTTTAGAGTGCTTTCGAAGTTCTTAATTGCAAAAAAGAGGGATTTATTGGAAGGAGAAATGGTAAGAAAGAGAGGAGAAATGAAAGAAAAGACCTATAACATACAAATCGTTTCTGCGTGCTGTGTGGACTAAAAGGAGGGCTAAAGAGTGGGCAATGAACCACTGATGATACCACGTAATCAAAAGTTACGAATTATGAAGCATGCATAATGCACGATCGGGTCTACTGTAACATTCATGCAAACCCGCATAAGGCTCCTCTGCGCTTATATATATCCATTTCGCGTATTCGATTAAATTTTCACGATTGTAAATTTCAATATAAACGTAACAATACACCGGTTCAACTAAATCGCTAAAACACGAGGATGTGGTTTGTTTCGAATTTTGTCTCTAAAGTCGGTTAATCCCATTACACACTTTGAGTGAATTTCGAAGCAATCGAATCTTAAAAGATAACCATTTGCTCTCAATATAATTTAAAGATGATCCTGTGGATAATTAATATATCTGCAGTATGCATTACACAAAACGAAATATTTGAAATAACTGACCATATTATTCTTCTTCAAATTAAAAGACATCTTTTCCTTAACATATGTATATTCTTCACTTTTAATATTCTTTAAATATATATTATATCTAATCGTATTTCATATATTATATGTGTAGTATTTTGATTTTATCGTTTCAAACGTTATTTGTTTCTGAGTAATGCAGAAACTATTACAAGCAAGTTTAATATCGTACCGCTTTCGACAGTTCATAGAATGAACAACAGCATGTCTGCCTATTAAATGCGAACGATTTTTTTCTTTATACAGATTTCTTTTAAAGACATGAAGTTTACCTTGAGCTTTTCAAACCATACCCCGCGTTTCCGTCTCGATCATTAAATGATATCTCTGATCAAGAGATACGTAATTGCGTGAATATTTGCATCGTTCGCACAAGGTAAACTATCAGTTGTGTTCTAGAGTGTTTTTAAACCAGATTTGCTTCTAACATAAAGTGTTGCAAATGCAACGATTAAGAACGTAGATGTCAATAATACCAATATCTATTTCGTTTCTAATAAAAATCTATTAATAAAATTATAACTCAAAGTATAACTAGGAGAGGACCGTATGTCATCTTCATCTCCTTAAAAAAGAATGCATTCTTGTGTCCGCTAACTTGTAAAAGTTTTACGAAACACGTGTCAATTATTTCTTATTCTCCTTTCTTCCACATTTCAATTCGTCGATTCATATTATCGATTTTGTCCTTGTACATCTATATATCCACAATAGCGATCAATCGCGAAACAAAGAGAACTTGGTAACATTTTATTGAGAAATCCATTTCGTCGTGGTAAAAGTTGAATAAACGAAATCTGGTTCCAGCGCCACTGATTCCTCATCGCACTATCGTGCATGTTGGTGAACGAAATTGCGCGACGATAGATCGAGTACTATAGTGAGAGCGTGGAAAGGTCCTAAGTGCGGCATATCGACGCCCCGTGAGGGTGAAGTCCTTGAAGGGTTCTCGGAGACGAATCGACGGATAGGGACGATGGTTTCGTGCATTCCTGCAGGCAATTCCACAGCAGATGGAGTCGGCAGCAGGAAAAGTGGGCGAACACGAAACACCATGGGGTAGGAAGCCGGACGAAAGTGTTTTCACACGCGGGAGGTCCTAAGAGCTTAAAAAAGAATGGCCGAACTCAACCACAGAAATACGTATTCTCGATTTCCATCAGACGTTTTCTAGATTTATAATAATTTGTGTAACGGAAAAGTGAGACTTGTATTCAATTTTATATATTAAAGTTTGAAATACATGAATTAAATTTAATCGAGTAAATTAGAATTTGATAATTTAGTACACATTTTGATACTGGAGTGGTGTATGAAAAGTAGCAAAACAGAAATTGGAAATTTTCGTGTAGAAAATCTTTGGAGATCGAATATTAAAAGTTTTATGACTGGAAATATAATATTCTTATCTGTAAAAAAAAGCAACAATTTTTATTAATCTAGTATTTATTATATTTTCTTTGAAAAATAAGTTATACTTCATCGTTTAATATTAACCTTTCGTATTGAACTGGCTTGAAACAAATCATTCATTTCGCATAATACACTTTCAAATTTAGTTACCTTATATACGTTAATAATGTCTTACATGTAATAATTACACTGAGGATTTTTATGCAAAGTCGTACATTTGTACGAATGTAATTAAAAATATGGAACCCAGATAGAAAATTGCTTTACCTGCTAAACATTGGAGAGAACACCATTCCCTGAATATTGCATATATCTTTACAAGTACTTTGCACTCTACGCATTTTTGCACTTTCAAAATTCTCATAAATCCACAAAAGTTTTCGATCTAACAATACCTCATCTACACAGACGTTTCTTGTATTGCTCGCATTTCCTGTATCATTAAATTTATATTAAACGTATTATATTAAACGTTACTATATCTACATTTACAAGGGCCAAGCAAATCCACCTTTATTAACGTTCAATAGACGTTAAGAAAGAATCTTTGATTGATTAACGTCCTAATTAATGAATTAATTTTTCACACAATATTAGCCTTAACAATAAGAAATATCTCGATGAAAGTAAAAAGAAGCCACATGTTTCAAGAGTTTTTTCAATGAAGCGAAACATCATTTGCCTTTCGAATACGAACTAACACGAACCAACAATCATGAACGCGAATTCGCACAACAATAACGCAATTAATGGACGAAATAATCATCCTTAATTCGAATATTGATTCCGGGAAGTTGTTTCTCACGATTGGCAGACGTCGATAGCGAGCGTAGCAAATCGTCTATTACTGCCTCGCTGTGTTCCAATCGCGATAATGGCCAACGGAATAAGACCACCGTCCTGCGCTTTTGATTCCTTCGAGATGGGCCTGAATTCGATTAACGGGAAGATATAATTGGTAGAATAAAGAATCTGATCCGGCAAGAACGAAACAAAGAATTACAACAAAATTTAAAGAACGATTCGATCGAAGATTTGATGATTTTACGTTGAAAAGCAATTATAAAATGGTAGAATTAAAGTGTTCGGGCTTTCAATTTTTGTCTGTTCGAATTAAATGTCTATTGACATATGATATATTTGAAAGGGGAAAAGAAAACATAAACATAAAATGTGTAAAACTTTTAGTGCTGAAAGTGCAATGTTCATAAAATTAAAAGTATTTGCGTCTCGTAAATATAAAGATATTTCAAACTCGACTACTTATAAATCCCTCAACTATTATTTTAAAAGCTTTTAAATAGATAAACGATGTTACAGATCTTCAAAATGTCGAATGATTCGATTATAATAATAAAATATATATTTATACTATTTACAACTCTGGAATGTCGAACATTTACAACAATAATAATTAAATAAAAATCAAAAAATGTTATCGTTATAACAAAGATTTGTTAGATGTAGTTCATTGTTTAATATATGCTTCAATAAATATTTAAAATTGTATAATTTGCAGAACTTCAAAAATGGATTTGGTGCATTACGAGTTACATAACATACAGAGATCACTATTTTCTAACAATATCCTCTTTCATTCTGAAACACAAAGCACATTTTATGTCACTCTTTTATGAATTAAAATGAGTTTCACATAGTGGTATTATTTTGAATTAGATGCACAAATATATCTTTCACTCAAAGAAGCTTTGTTTCATAATTCTTCTAAAAACTGATAGTAACTGATACTTTATTTTCTTCTCAAATATAGTACGTATTTTATTACTTATTGATAAAAAGTTTCTGAATTACTTAGGTTAATTACAACCACGTCCCATTGATATTTTCGAAATTAGTATCTAAATATATTAAACTGTAAAATTTTGTTTACCCTGAAGAAATCAGCAACTTGTAAATTAATCGATAAATTGGCGTTAGTTTTATTTCATATAGGGAATGCTACAAACATCTATACAAAAATGTCAACATTTCAATGTCAAGATGCTGTTACTTAAATGTCATAGTTTAACGAGAAATATATACATACTATCGCTTCAAAGGAATTCAATCACGATCCGAACACTATGTTCCGCGGTTAAACATCCAGATTTACAACGATTCTGTTCATCAAAACGTTTCGAGCTCTTCCTGGTGTCGCAAGCTTCATCTACATTTCATTTTATACGACCTATTGGCCAACCGGCCGATGCTCAAACGGTACTTCTGATATTTAGTCTGCACGAGTTTCGCAACGCCGCGCGATGCCGAAGCATCGGTATACACGGTTGCCTAGTACCGAATCGAATTAATTGCCAGCGAACCGATTCTTTTCGGCCGCGAACAACCCCTCTGGGACGATTCATCGTTCGATCAGAAATTCGTTTAATAAATGAAACGCGTTCAATCTCTATGAGAATAACAAGCACGAATTCTTCCATGGTAAAAGAAACGTTACAAATCTCTAGTTTTAATTAGACAATTTGTTTTGCATTGGCAAAAGATTGTGCGATTAATACGACTATCGTTGGAACTCACATCCTGTCAAATCCATAGGTCCGTATTGTTCTTCGAAGTATTTATACGCGAGATAATGGTTCGACAAAAAAGAAGAACTAACTTATTTTAGGTCAGAGAAAAAAGATAAACTTGCTTTTTTTGAATTGTCACGATAGCCATGTTTTTTCGTCCTAAACGAAAATTATGAATTAAATCATGACAGAACGAAACGAATCGAGAAATGTAATATGTAATATATTAACATGTTCCCTGTTACAGCGCTTTATCTGACGGCAGCGATCCATTCACTCGATTAAAATTAATTGTAGCAATAATGGTGACCTTGTAGGCGACGAATCTGCATACCGTTCGAAATAAACGGCCTTTCATTAAAAGGGTGATCGGAAGGAAGGAAACGTATCACTCGATGACGAGCAACTTCCTTTCACGAACCTGCGTGATATGCCGTTTTTTACGGGAATTTTTTACCATTTTAAGAGAAAATAGTTAGAATAGACATTAGTGCGGAATATTATATTCATACTACAAATAAAATACGTTTCTTCCCTACAAAATATTTATTACACAGATAAAGGAACGTACCCATGTACTTCGCTTAATCAAGAGCTAAAAAAGAGTTTGCAATCTGAAATTATCTTCTATAAAATTAATTCGGAAAGTCGCTACACAAAAACCCACCCCTAAAACCTATTTTCTCTCATTACCTAACCCCAATATCCATTACTCAAAACAAACTTTCTCTATCCCTTTCAATATACCATCCATCCACCTCTACCCACATTCAACAAAGCAAGCCAAGTAACAGCCCACTTTGATTCATAAAATCACCCGGTATCGTATCCTATGACGCTATTCGCCACCACTTGAAAGCTCGAAATAACAAGCTCGTCATCATTGTCAACAATCCATGCTGTTCCATCATCCTTTTCCTGCAGCAAACGAGTCATCGTGATTTCCCTTGGAAATCGGAAGATGAGCCGAACCGCTATGTAGTAGCATGCTGTGCGAGGGTTTGTCTTCGTCGAGGCACGAAGGCAATGGCGTAGCCGTGTGCAAGTAAGCCGATTACATATGCGGTTTTGATCAGAGAGAGGACGAGAGGCGCGTCGCAAGAACACTGTCAGTGCGGGGGCGCTACTCGCGCGGTCGTGTCGACCGCGGGTGTTCGGCGAGGAATAGTCCACCAGAGCAGGAAGGGATAACGAGCGCGTGGTCGAGGTGGGAGAGCGCCAGGCGGTAAAGTGGGGGTTGTTCGGTGGCACTGGTGGCAGTGGTGGCAGCAACGGCGTGCTCGGTGTCATTGCCTCGACGCTCGGGGCGGCCAGTGACTCCATCACTGACCTAGTGCCGAGGATGGCCGATCGGAGGCGGAAACGGCCGAGCCAGAGGCCGTCGACCTCGGCCGGCCTCCAGCGCGACACACACCGATCCTATGAGTAGCGCCCCGCGACCGTACACATTGCGCCTTGTCCTTCTCTTTCTGTGTCCCCTCCTCCCTATTCCCTACGGCTCGTCTGCACATCTCAACGCTCTATCGTTCTCCGCGTTTTCTCTTTCTCTGTCTCCAACGTGGCCGTCTACCCCACTCGATCCGCTTCGATCTCCGTTTCGCCGCGTCTCTTTCTCCAAGCTTCTCCGGGAGCTTTCCATCTCTTGTGCTAGCCGCCCATTATGTATACAGCGTACACAGGCCGGCTGCTGCTGTCCGGTCGCTCCTGAAAACCGCGGAAATGCGCGAGTTACGGTTATGCGTGAGTTTTGTAACTGCGCGAGGAGGAAGAGAGAAGGAGTGGCGTGGCGTGGCGTGGCGTGGCGTGGCGTGGTGCGGCGTGGCGTGGCGTGGCGTGGCGTGGCGTGGCGTGGCGTTGCGTGGCGTGGCGTGGCGTTGCGTGGCGTGGCGTGGCGTGGTGTGGCGTGGTGTGGCGTGGTGTGCATGCCGCATGCCGCGCCGCGACACAAGGGCGAAGGAGGCAGAAGGGCGGTCTTTTTCCATTGCAGGCTCACGCACGCGGGCCTAGAAAAACGATCCCTCGCGTCAACGTGAAAACGTAATCCAGACGTGTTGGTTTCGAGCCTGTTCTCCTCGACGCACATTGACGAACGACCGGTAGACGTATCGGTTTTATGACGGGGAATCTGGCAATTTCACCGTAGCAGAAGGCTCACTGTTTTCGATGATGGAATTTCAAAGGCAGTTTAGCACAGTATAGTACGCTCAATGGATCGACAGGGGGAATGCGGGACGGACGGGCGGTCGGTTCGTGTTCGATGGATAGGGCACAGCTCACGAAGTATCGTTACTTATTTCGATAGCCGTGCAAGCGTCGTGACTATGGCTATGGATGTCCTATTCTCGACAATCGTCCGCTGCACAATCGTTCGTTCATTCGTTCCATCGATCGATCGACTTCGACATCTTTCGCTTCAATTTTTGGTTGCATCATCGTTGCTGTGAGATTCTGTTCCATGTGAACGTTTCAGTTAATTGCTTATGTATGTCAATATCTTTTATTCCTTAACGCATTAATAGATGAATAATACATTTGTTAATATAATTTAATGGAAAGATTTAACTCCCTACAAGTACATATCGCACGAAAAATTGATTACGATCTTTACCTTAATTTGAAATCCATAGACTACTGTAATAAGTAGTTACTATAAATTGCAAACAGATTATTTATCGACGTAGAGCTGTACTAATTTATTAAGAGGCTATGGTGGTCAGTAAGCAATATATAAAAATTATAGTCGCATAGGCATATAACTTACAAGTTACAAACGATTAATAAAACCTTAGAGAACCTATGTAGACACATAATAACTCATCATGCATGTCAAGAACAACCTTTCGATTACATCTTCGGCTCATTCCATTTTTCTCTGACGAAATACACGAGTAGAAGATGCCTCTATGAGCCAACACATCCGGAACACCTTGCATGCACGAGCGAGACAGATGTACCCGTGGTCCGTGACAAATACAATGAGATTGTAAATCAAGTTGGGTAGCCGACCAACTATCGAAAGAAATATCGCTGTCGCGCGTATGAATCATTACGAGTACGACCAGGTATATTATCAAATAATCATGCATGAAAAGAAAGAAAAAAGCGGAAACGCTAAAAAAAGGGGTCGAATAATCGTTGCGATATGTCTGTTCTGAAGTTCCCAGTGAAATAACCGAAAGAAATCTATTCCATTGGCTGACGAATGAAAGCACAAGCCACCCGAACTAATTGTTGTCACAATGAACAACGCGAGCTAAGGAAGTTGTATACAAACTGGCCGTAGCTGTTGTATGTGTATGAAATACGGCGACGCCCAACAATTTGACAGTTTCTATCGATAGCCCAATGAAACAATGTGGGGAAAAACACGTTTATTAAAAATACGCGTGACTGTCGCTTTCGGGTCGCTATCGTGAAGAGAATCCAAAGAGAAACGGGCGTAAAAAGAAGCTCTGTCGTAAGAATTTGTCAAAAGAAAGTAATTTGTC
This sequence comes from Bombus vosnesenskii, assembly GCF_011952255.1. NCBI lineage: Eukaryota > Metazoa > Arthropoda > Insecta > Hymenoptera > Apidae > Bombus > Bombus vosnesenskii. Next base: position 1,623,260 of record NW_022883009.1, read on the forward strand.
GTTAATTTTTAGTTGCGATTTATCACGATTTAGTTGGCTTTTCGGAAGTTATTCAGAATTTACGTTCAAGTACATATCTTTATCTTCTAGTTAAAATACCGAGGTAACTACGCTATCAACCACGTTTATCGTTGTATTTATATATATCGTTATATCACGAACACGATGTGAAATTACGTAATCTTGAAATGTATCGTACAAAATCACCGATCTCCACACAAATGATTCTTATAGTACTCTGTACCTTCAGCTGTCTCTATAAGATTTAATCGAATTCAAACACGTTGTTCGGATCAATTCAAGGAAACAAAATTCTGATCCTACGAGGTTAATTAATTCCATCTATCTATCTTTATCCATTCCTACTTCGTAATTGTAAGTCGTCTAACTCTTCTTCTGATACAAGCTTCACATATCCCATGACGTCAAATTCGACGCTTGCATTCAGCGAATCTTTAAGCATTCAAACCGCGAGATGTTGCCTCAACTTTTCACTGCTTTTGCATTCTGGCCCGTGATCATTGTCGATCGTCGTGACGGAGGACAATTATGATAAAGATATGCGGGATGCATCTGTTTAGTATACTGAAATACTCGTGGTGAGACCGGAAACCGGGACCGGAGATAAATGGTCCTCGCTGTTACCATTCACCGACGAACAAACGTGGAGAGACACATTCCAATATTAGTCGATATCAAAGACAAGAACGGTCCGTACTGATGGCCTGTAAACATTACAATCACAAAATATCGCGAATGAACATAACCACGAGTTAACTCTATCGTGGCGCTTTTTACAACCATGAGTGTTTTCTTGAGTTGAAGGTGAATAAAATAGGAGACGTTTCGGGGCGTTTAGATTGTAAAATGGTTTTTTAAAGTCAGTTGTCGAGTGGGTTCGTGCTATATCGTTCGACGTAGTGGATTTTGAAACTCGCTCTCTTGGAATTTAACGTTTTTATTGAATGTAAGGCATGGGACTTTGGATTTAAGTAAAGTAATTGAAAGAATACCTTGAGACTGTAAATTGTGAATTATACTCTGCAGCTGGTTAACTGTTATTGAAATTTACTTAAACTTTACTTTTGTTTTTACTATAAATGCTACTAAGATTATAAAATAAGCGAAATATTTTTTGGCAATAATGATAATCGATGAAGGAATTAATTCAGACACTAGAAGTTTCAGCATAACTTGGAATTTCAATTTAGTTTTAAAATGTGAGTTTAACGTTATTTTAGCACTATTTAAAATGAACATGGCTTAAATATCGAAAATTTATATTTTCTTTATTCTTCGTACAGTTTCAAGGCAAAAGAAATATCATTCCGCTGGTGGAAATAACGAGCACGCGAATTCAGTGAAAATTAAACTGGATTTCAAAGGCGATGGAATCCTTTTCATTGATCGAAATAATTTTATCCATTCGATTCGAGTGCGTTCGCAAACTATTTCTAGTATTTCCCGGTAATTAAAATTATTAACATACGTTCATGGACAAGCGTGAATAATTTTACGGATATATGAAAACGAATGTTTCGTGGGAACAATTTAAATGTTATTATATATATATATATTATTATATATTAAATGTTATTATATATATATATATATATATATATGTATATGTATATGTATATAGTTTTAATCGATTTATTTAGTAGAAACTTGAATTTCTAATGGTCACCAATTCTCTCAACAGAATTTAATTCACCGATGCGTCTATTGTTGCCGAAAAAGTATTTCATTTTTCTTGCGAAAATTTGAATTTTTGTATTAGAAATATTCGAAGAAAAATTAAGGAGAAGTTTACAATCTGTCTACGAGAAAAAACACATTTATTTTATGCTAAACGCAGGTTTACAGATAAATGTTTGCTATAGCAAGTGAAGTGTAATAGCTAAAAATGGGAGATACCATTGACCGTTGATCATGATCATGAAATGTATATTTTGGCAACATTAAAATACCAGAGGATTTTTTAAAGAATTAAAAATATCTTTTCCAGATAAATTAGAATTGTTAATATTTTAGATTAATATTCATTTGAGATCGCCTTTTCTGATTCATGATATGCGGTTATATACGCGTATTTTTCACTTGAAAATTAATAATTATATTTCTTAGTTTTTAAAGAGAGCAGGAATATCGTAGCTGATCTTGCATATATGTAGAACTATGAAATACATAGAACTGTACGTACGTGTTTTATTTATAGATTGTTAAAAAAATGTTTCCAAATTCCCGTGACTTTTTATTTGCTTGCCATATTTATATTTCACAAGTATGTATATTTTTACATTAATTTTAAGTGTTAGTGTATAAAATATTTAATGTATAAAATATACTCAATCAGTAAAGAAATATTTAAATTATGGGATGAAAGTATTCCTTGTTTTATTAATAGAATAATTGATCGTTTTTGCCTATAAGGTGAAAAAGAGTGAAGTGTATGGGGAAAAGAGAACGAAAGAAAGAGAGACGAAGAGAGAAAAACGGGACAGGTACGGATATGGCGCGCCACGTGCACCGAGATTCGCACGTTCCTAACCTACCCCATTCGTTAACCTGACCCATGTTGCGATTCCTCCGTAGGTCGATTCCCATCGAGCGCGAATTAACCTACATAGGCATAGGCATTTCTGCGGGCTCAAACCATAGGTTTCTGTCGATACAAAATTAACCAGCGCTCACCCTTCCGGTGCAACGAACGTTTCCACTCGATACGCAATCTCTCTTTCCCTATTGATATCGTCGTTTCTTTCTCTCCTTCCTTCCCTTCTCACCATCCTCTCTCTTTCACGGAATTTCTCTTCTCGTAATTCTTTTCCTTTTTTGAGAATTTCTCTCCCCATAACCCTCTCTTTTTGAAGAAGAAAGTGATCATTCTAGTCCAAAGCATTTACGCCTGAAGTATTTTCTCAAGCAATTTAAAAGGAAGTGGTTAATACTAATCACCGGGTAGTCCATTGAGTTTCAGATATTCGGTTGGAACTAACAAATGAAAATAGATTCATAATTTGATACGGAATTTGGAACATCTGTGAAGCTAAATGAAAACATTTGAATGTAATGTATAGTCTTGCAAAAAGAAAATTCTCTCTGCCTGAGAAGCAGAGGTGTCATTTTGCTTGGAAAATGAATAACGCTTGATGAACATTCCACTTCGCGACATCCTTTCGTTCCATTTCGCGCGCGACGCCCTTTTCGAGACGAAACGGGAGTCGCATAGAAATGTAACCAGATGAATGTCTGCGACGTTTTACCGAAGAATTTCGGCCAAGCATATATTTTACCTTCCAATCCGGTCAAGTCCACTCGCTTTTGTACTCGTTGCACCGGATTTCGGAGGGGATCAGCCGAATTTCGGACGAGTGGAATTTCGTTTTCCCTCGTCGGCCTACATTTTCGAATTCCGATGCGCGCACATCAAAATTTATAGATTGCAGCACTTGAGAGTTATTTCGAGTCGAATACGCGATTATTCAATTTTTTGAATAAATGCTACTAATTTTTCGATTACTTACGAATAATTATTATTAGTCAATAATAGTTATTATTGGTCAATAATAATTATTAGTAATAATAATTATAATTATTACTCCGAACTAAATTAGTTCGTTAAGGCGTTCACAATCCGCACGTTAAACTTACTATAAAATTATCTATCAAGGATCGGAGTAAACTGTATAAAATTGAAAAGATACAGGTTAAGATCTTAAGAAGAATGTTAAGACCTTCCCAATGTATAAAATTATCTCTGCTGACTCGTAGATATATTTATCAGAAATCCTAGAATGTGTATTTTAATATGCCGTGAATGAAACTAGCGGTAGTCGATGAGAACAAATTGCCGGAGGAATCTACTCGCGCGCAGACAATGACTTCACGTAGAGTAAATCGCGGATTCCTTTTCTTTCACGGAGGAAGGGAAACGCTCTCGAGCACGCGAAAATGAGAACGAGTCGCGGTAAGAGACAGTGAAGCAGTGAAACTCGATCCGCAAGCTTAGAGGTCGTTTCTATCTGTTTCCTTTCCTTTCTACCGCAAGAGTAAAGTTCCATTCTGTGACTAGCAACGGTACATTAGACTCGCGAACACTCTTTCTTCGCGTTTCTCAGATAACGATATTGTTGGTATCGAACGAACGAATTTTTACACGTATCAATCCCTGTTAAGTTTCAAATATATTAAAGCGTTTTACTCTGGATACTTGGAAATTATGTGTTTGCAGATTTTGTTAGACTATGATTTACCAGATAATCCAATCCATACATAATCCATAGAATAATATCGATAGACAGATCATATAACTTTTGACGTAACAGTCCAACTAGTATTGCTAACGAAATCTGATAAAGTTACCAATAGGTACTGATAAATTGTTCCTATTAATGATTGTCCCAATTCCTAACAATATACGAAATAACACAATAATAGACAAATAAAAAGTTTCAAAGAACGTAGACACATAGCTATGTATGTAAGTAATCTGCAACTCGGAAGGCATTACAGAGAGTTAATAAAAAACGACGATCGATCCCACAAACGCCTGATTGCTTTTGATGCAGGGTACCGATTTTTTTACTCGATGGATCGAGAACGTTCTGAAAAATCGAAGGGATCGATACCGAGAATCAATATTAACGGCATATGGCGTACATGGTGCAACTTACATTTTTGGCTCGTCGATGATCGGCCATCAACGTGAGCGGCAGGTGTTAGCGTAGCCTCTTTTCCCCAACTGTGCGGTGTTCCGGAAGTAGGAGCGTGGACGACACCGGGCCGGTCGCGATCGCGGCCGCTTTCAGCTACTCCCCAACTCGTCGCACCTGCGTGTCATTCTCCGTCACGGATTATCTGCCTTGTAGTATCGGACCTGTCGTCGAGTAAGCCAAGCCCAGGGGGTTCGCTAGCCAGGAAAATCGTAATGTCGATCACTTTCACTGCGCGCCGCGCGTTCCCTTCCGTGTCACAATCATGAGACGACCAGGGGCTGACGGGAAGGGGGCCGAGACACGAAGAGAAGAGGAACACAGAAACGGGCGGCGAAACGACGAGGAATACAAGTGAAAGAGAGAGAGAGAGAGAGAGAGAGAGAGAGAGAAGCGGAGAAAAGAAAGATAGTCGCGCGTTGGTCAAAGAACGGAAGATGAGAAAGGAACGGAAGATGAAGCAGACAGTGAGAAATAGGGACGGAGCAAATAGGAGAAAGGAGAAACGCCGCGCTGGAGTGCCGGTGGATCGTCACAGTTTCACTTTTAAATTGCTCGAGGCGCTCGCTCGCTAGCCACTCTCCACTTGCTTTATTCCGCGCTGCTGCGTTGCGACTAGGTCGCGTGCGTGTTGTGTACGAGGATTACCGTTACCGTTAACGTGACGTAGACAGTCACCGGTAACGTCATAGACCGCTCACTCTCCGGGTGTGCTCACCTCTTCCTGTTGGTATTCCCCGCCCAGCTAGTCGCTTTACTTCGCGCTAACGAACTCTCGGATTGACTTTCGATATATACGTGTACGTGCGTATATAACGATACGTGCTTCACATCTTGTTGGAACCTGGCTGCGGGGTTCCGATACCACCGAGTCGTTCGACTGGTTCTGCAGGAGCGTCGCTCTGTTACATATCGGTTATCGTCCACTCTTCTCTATTAGCGTTAACCGCCAGGCTGTTGTTGGTCCATTTACCGGATTCTTTCGATCGGTCGACCACGTCAACGAACTTGAGTTCGATCCTCGTGATCCATTGTTCTACTTCTACAGGAAACAAACGATCCTGCGCTGTGAATCAACGCTCGACATCATTGCACGATCGTTAACTATCTTCCAACTTGCGCTTCATACCTCTCTGTGGGTTAATGATTCGGCTGGAAAGTGCGTGCTGTTTGCGACGAGGCAGCTCACGAGATAAAAACTCAAGACAATGGACAACTGTCTAGCGAAACTGTTTCTTCTTCTCGATCGTCTTTCCTCGATTACTGCTATCAGTCCGGTTTGTGCACCGGCACGCCAACACACGACAGAATCACGACGCTTTCGAGTACTTTCCGCCAGCGATTCGCGGTCATCACAGTTCAACATCAAGCCTGCCGTCTTCGGCCACCGAGCTACTATTCTCGTGCGTACGTTTACGCGACGAGTTTGCCGATTATTTGTTCCAAGAACTTATGCTGCAACTGCTGGAACCGTGCACGATTCTTCCTCGTTTACGTTCGCTGCAGGGAAGTAAAATGGCTCATGGCACGTGTCCCTTGACGGCGAAAGCGACGCGAACGTGAGCCTTTTCAACGATTTACTCTGTCACGATGACTAGTGGTATCTACTCGATACTTTGCATTTCGTTGGTCACAATCGACATTTTAAGGGACAAAAAAGCTGCAGAAATAAATTTTCCTTCGTTTAAAATTTTATTTGTTTTTTACTTTTACTGCTGGCTACGATTTGCCTTGCGTACAGCTTATTGTATTTAATAATTCATTAGACTATTATATAAAATTCTCTTTGATCGCGAAAATCGATACTAAATTTCCTTTCTCTTCTAAAACTGACATGATCTCTGGCGAATAGCTGGAGAAACAAATTATGCAGTATAAAAACTGAAATTATTCGATAGTAATTTTCTGGTGACATCGTTCCAATGCTTTCCCTCTTGTAATTTGGAATTCCGATTTACGCGTGGCTCAGTCGCGTGCACCATTCGCCAACGGGCCTGTTTTATAATAAAAGCATAGACAGCTGGCCTGATATTCGCGGTGGCAACGAACCGCGGCAACGTCCCGCGGCAACGTCCCGCGGCAACGTCCCGCGGCAACGTCCCGCGGCAACGTCCCACGACACGGAAAAGGCAAAGGGGGTGCGCGAGATCTCCTCTCCTAAGCGAACACCAGTCGCGATCGATCGCGATGATCGTTCCAATCAATTAATTGAACGAATTTGTCGCAGTCGGAATATGCGGGGATCTATGCGAACGCACAACGACCTATGAAAAATCCAATGAGGTTTGAAAAAGAAATTCTATACGATACAAACCCCTTCCTATCGATCTATCGGATCCTTTTTAAAGGCTATCATCGAAATCAATATGATTCTTTAAAAGATACGTTAGAATGTTAATAGAAATTAACTTTTCTGAGATGATAAAATTCCGTAGAAGAATCTCGTATAGATGAATTTGTATCTTCTTGGAAATCTGAAAATTAACGGCAGCTATACATTCTTCGGCATACTCATCGAGTATCAGCGAGCTTTGGTTACGATAAGGTTCGATCGATAATTGACTCGTTATCGGGTACAGTCGGTGTAGCGCGAGACAAGACCGCCAACCGTGCACGATAGCCTCGAATTATTACTAGATAACGAGATCAATTCGGTTAATCGCCGTTAGGTGAGCAAGTATATATATCTGACTGCAAAGCTCGAGTCCGTTGGTTCTATTTGTTGGAAATCTTTGAGTAAGTGTATATGGACAAAAGTCAACCGAAAATTTCAGGAAATTATGGAAAATTTAGGAAACAGAGAATTAACAAAGCGTATAAATGGGTAAAAATAAAACGAGATCTGTTTTATCGTTCAACATTTTGTTCTTTAATATAACTCGCAAATATTACTATGAATCAGACACTATGAGTCATTGATAAAATCTACCTACTTTTAAAATATTGTATAGTTTCCATTTTAAGCATTAATAAATCATGTAACTGATGATTTTTAAGTACCAAGTACGAGATCAATTCAAATAGAGAATAAAATGTGTAAACGATTAAAAGATAATATAAACAAGTTGACGAGTTTTATCTTCTTAAGTCACTTGGTATATGTGTGCAAAACTTGAAACAGGCGATCGAACTGGTTAACGATATGTTGCATAGTCAAAATTCACACGCTAGGAAATTCCAATAATTAAAGCGCTTACGATGTCGCACTTAACGCGATTACCGAGCGATCGATCTGATTAGCGCAATTACAAACCGTATGTTTCGTTGGACAATAGGAAAAGAATTGACGTTGGATATTCGATCGTCGATGGACTTTTGAAACTTTACATTACATTATTACGGGCCCAAAATTTCAAGTGAAATTTGAACGTTTAAAAATACGTTTGCAGCGAATCATGATAAGAGTACTGAAAGAAAATATTGAATTAATTATCAAACCAATGATTACTTTCTGATAGTTTGTTTAAATATTGAAAATGTTAACCAATTCAAGTTTCAAATCCAATCCAGATAATCAAAGTCATAATGATATATATAATTCATCATTAACTAGAATAAAACATTAACTTGTTTCAGTAGCTCTATCACTTCTACCTTTTATCAAATCAATTTAAATTATCAAAATTTTATTATCAAAAACCTGTAGTTTCAATTACATAATAATAATCCTAAATCGGTTGCCAAATAGTCAATTAACCTAGAACCAACATGTCCCGTTTAATTTCCTTTATTTCCCTATGAACCAAAACTCTAGACACTATCATGCGCTAAACATGTTTTTCGACGTCACGGCGCGTCGATGTGAAAGGGGTGTACGTATTCGTGCAACGAGCTCGATTTCCACACGGAGGTAGACAGGCTGTCTCTATTTTCATTGACACGTTGTTATACCGACACGAAAGAGGCCCGAGCGTAATGCGGTGCCGCGGTCACGACGCGCGTTTTATTTATAACCGCGTCTCGGTCAGAAACGGGCTGCGTTGTGTCGTGACGCGCGTGTCGAATATTACGCACGCGTACTGCGTCCTTTCGCGTGCATATGCGGCACCGTTCGCAAAGTGTTACAGAATCAAAAAAGATCATGAACGCGAAAATCGACGCGCGGAAACAAGATCAAGAGAAAGGAAAGAAGAAGAAGAAGAAACAGTTATTAGTCCGACCTGCTATTCTAATCCAGCGATTCCACCCGAACGCGTCGCCTTTGAAACGGGAAGAGAATTGCCTGATACACCGCGAACGACCCGATGATGTTTCTTAAAATAACGAAACGCCGTGGCTTATATTTAGCGCCAGCGGTACGTTTGGAAGTTCTTCGGGTTTTTCTGGATCGAGCCACTCGAGTCGAACCTTTGGTCGATATCCGATCGTCATGAAAGAGAAGAGAATCGATTTAGATCAGAAGAATTTAATTCTGAAACACACGACCATCTAAGCCGATAAGATTTGTCGAATTTCGTCAAAATGGTCAGGAAACGATTATCAAACAATTCGTCGATTAGGTACCACGGCTTTTAGGTGAGGTATTCTATAATTTCAAAGTTGCTAATATCTTTCTATAAAATTTTAAGAAATGGTTCACCACGGTTCGACTACGAAAGACAGTCCACTTTATTTTCGTCGTGGAAATCGATAAATCCCCACTGAGGAAGCCCGAAGAATCTGAGCAACTTGGTATAGCCAGCGTCAGACAGCTAAACAGACGTCCGGCAGCTATCTAAAACTGTCGTTAGGCACATTCGTCAATCAGCCAGAGGAAAATTCAGTAAGAACCAGTTACATACCGAGCATCTAATCCGTTGATCGTTCACGCGTTACCCGATAAAAGTGCTCGATCTGGTTATCAATCACGATTCGATAGATCTTCGCCAATCCAGTCTTAAAGACGACAATCCCACGTTATGGACTATTTCGCGTTTCGTTTGGCGGTGGCAGGCAGATTTCTAAAAAGAAATCGCGTTCGGCGCACGAATCGAAAAACAACGGCGGTTACGAGTGTTTTCCCCGTTCTTTCGATCGAAGGTGCTAGAAACTCGAATACGAGATTCCTTCGATGTGTCACTTATGAATTTCGAACGTGCGTTCCAGACGCGAACACGCACCACATGTGTTCCCAAAGCGTATAAAAGAGGAAACGGTAGGCGTTTGCAACTCGAATACCACGAAACAAAAATTAAACGAAGGTTAAACCAAAACTTTCTGCCGTCATGGAATCGATCGTTCTTAGAGATACTTAAATCTCGTAGGGATCCCAGGAGGTTCCGGTACTGCGAGGCCGACGAGAGACGAAGGCAAGACAGGAGGTTCGCAACGATGATCTTCTGGGACGAATCGACGTCACTGGATCAAGAATGAAAGAGAGGAGAAGAAGCGAAAGAGTGTAAGTTGTTCGAGCAGAGAGGGTGAAACACGGGCAAGAGAAGCGAAGAAGTGTGCAGAAAGAACGAAGAAAGAGAGAGAAAGAATAAGGAGCTATTCGAAACAACACAACGAATGCGCACGGTCGCGCACGTGCAGTGGATGAAACACGTGTACCGTTGATGAGGGAATAAAGATCGGCTTATTGTTGGAAAGAAGCGGATGAGGCGAAGAAGCGTGCGTTGTTGTGGTGGACCGAAACGCGCTCGCTCGCTCGCTTGCGAGAGAGAAAGAGAGAGAGAGAGAGAGAGAGAGAGAAAGAGAGAGAGAAAGAGAGGCAAAAAGAGAGTGAGAGTAACGCTCTCAATAAGGGATGAATCGAGGATGAAATATCGCGAAAAATTCGCGATGAGCAACGAAGCAATAGACTATCTCGCGAGAAATTGCGTTTGTCATCGAGTATTCATCTACCGATTGACTATGGGTACTTTGAGTCCGAGGTGTGTGGCGCGAGATCGATGTATCGACACTGGGATAAACGAATCGAGATCGATGTCAAATGATGAATAGAAATTCGGAATTCAACGAAGAAGAATGGAGGAACGAAAAATAAAACAAATAAAAATGAACGAGACGAGGAAGATGAAGATCGGAACTGAATAACACGTCGACGGATGCGTATCGCGACGAACGTCATACGTATATATGCATCTATTTATACGTAATGCGTGTGTATGCGTGTATATGCATGATGAATATATCCGGGAGTCTCTCTCGCTCTCCGGCTGATCACGACGTGACAGATTTCTCTTCCTGTTCCTTTATCTTTTCTTTCGGTCTATTCTCTACTTTCATCTCGATCCGAAACGCATGTATTTTCTCGTTCGTCCCTCGCGCGTTCTCTATATAGGCTTTATACGTATACACACACACACACACACGCACACGCACATATATATATATATATATGTGTGTGTGTGTGTATATATATATATATGTATAATGAATGTGTGTGTGTATATATATATATATATATATATATAATCAATATATATCGTCTCTCCGTGTTTTCCCCTCTCCCGTTTACTGCATATCACCACAGGTGATTCACTGGGTTCCTCTCCACTGTTCCTCTCGGTCTGGCCCTCCACCCGCGACTTCCGCAACGACGGCCAGAGAAGTAGACTATTTTTAAGAATACGTGCGTATTATTACATCGAGGGACTATAGGAAAACAAGTAGCAGAAAAAAACTAGCACTACACTGACGATACTCATACACTCGCGCTAATATATAACTCTCTACTGTGATTGTATCCACTCGAAGGGTTCACCGCATGTATATCCCTTCCTGTGACTCGTGCTCCGATTTGCCGCTTCTCTCTCGAGCTGACACGCTGACGAGCTTAAATTGCGTGGATTCACGAAAACGCAAACTGCAAACCGAAAACTGGCCAACGAAACAACAAACGACGCACACTATTGTGGCTCGGTCGTCGCACTCGCGGCTCTCTTCCTCCTTCTCCACCTCCTACTCTTTCTGTTCCTTTCCGTTCTTTTTCTTTCTCCGCCACCTTCTCCTTCCTCTTCTTCTCCTTCTTCTTCTGTTTCTGTTTGTTCTTCTTCAGTATCGAGTAATCCTTGCCGGCTGTCACATCGAAATGTTACGAGGTGGAAATCGACTTAACCCAACAATGTTCACGTATGGGATACAATGACTATTCCCGTGGTAAATGCACGTTCACGATTTTAGCCGATCATTTACTCTCGAGACACGATCATCAGAGACGAAACGAAAGACGCGAGACACGAGACACCGACACCAAAATATATCGACAACACCGCGAATACTGTCCCCGTACGTGGACACACCATTTTCAGTCGCCGTCAGTCGCCGAGGCGCTGCTCTAGTCGAGCACGCAATAGGAGGATGCAGAGAGAACTCCGTAGAAAGCGTTGGGTACGCTCGTCCGCGATAAGCCGACTCTCCGCGCGTGCACGCGTGTAGCCTCGAAGCGCGACAGACGTCTCTCCTCCCTCGTGGAGAAGGGAACGAACGCGCGCGGTCAGAAAAGCCGGGGAAAAAGACACGCGGAGAGAGAGAAGCGGCGAGTGGATGACAGAGATGGAAACAAGGACTCGGAGGGACAAAGAGGGAAGAAGAAAGAAGAAGGAGCGAGTAAGCGAGACGATAACGGGGACGGGTGGTATGGCACTAACGAGGGAGAGAATTCTTCGCGAGCAAACGGGGGACGAAAACCGATCGGACGAAACGCGGGTGCCGAAAACGTGCGGCGTACGACGCGCGATAAGTCGTTCTCTCGCGGCACAGGAAATCAAGCCACGACGCGAGGAGCGTGCGACAGACCGTGTGCTCTCTGCTGTTCACCGGGGGTACACGCACGAAAGAAGAAAACAGAGTAGGTAGAGAGAGTAGGTATGGAGCGGCCATGTGTAACGCGGAACACGCGCTCTCTTCGCGCAGTCGGCGCGATCTCTCGCTCGTAACGCAACGTCGTCGTAGGGAAACGCGCGCACACTCTCTCTCTGTTTCTCGCGTTGCTTGCGCCCTGCCGGAATCGCGGCGACGAACAGAGGCGAGAGAAGGTACACGGTATAGGGACACGACGGGTCGGAGTGGCGAGAGAGACAAGTTGGAAAAAGAAAGAGACAGAATATGCCAGTGTGAACGACGGATCAAGGGAGCGAAGCAGAGAGACACGTGTGTAATAGATAGAGACAGAGGAGACCGCAGAGAGAGACGGCAGAAGTGTACGGGTCTCTTTCTCTCTCTGTCACGCGCGCACAGCACACACGAGGTTACGAACAAACGCGGAACAGACGAGGAGAGGCCAGGGCAGCGCGCGAGCGACGTAGCTCTCTAGCAGCCGGCAGCCTGCCGCTAGGGTCAATGACCTCTCCTTGCCGTCGTCGAGCTCTCCTCTGCTTGCGTTTACTTCCCACCACCCGTGCTTCTTCACCCCACTCGGCGTACACTCGCGTTCCCCCACCATTCAACCGTTGCCCCACCCTGTCTACTCGATCCCCTCCACTTACCGATTGCCCCACCGTTGCACAGTTGTCGTACGTCGTACATTCAAGTCAGCACGTCGACGTATGTAGAAAACGACGTCAGTTGGAAGCGTAACGACGACGTTTCGCCGACGCGTTTTCACGGCACGGAGGGATGAATTTTAAAAGGGTTAGAGGGGCGACAGCGCACAAGCAGAAGGAAGGAGAATCGATGCGATGGTGGGGAACACCGTTTTATACCCCGCCTGTGGTGAATGAGTATATTGGTGGGGAGACGCGGGAGTGGGGCGAAGGGGTAGAAGCTCCGTTACTCTTGTGTTGCTTTCTCCTCGTTCCTTCCTCGTTCTCCTTCCTTCGCCTCGTTATCCCCATCTCATTCTCGACGCCGAAGCACCCCTGTCTTCGTATTCTCTTTCTCTCTGCTTCTCTTCTGCTTCTCGTCTACTTCTCTTCTGCTTCTCTTCTGCTTCCCCTGTACTCCCTAATTAGGGGTGGGGACGCGCACCTCCACTCGCGACAACCACATACCGGGTTCACTAGTACAGTGTACCCTCTCGAGCGGTGCAACGCTCTCTCTTCCTGATTCCGTTTCTAACCCGAACTCTCTGCTCCCTCCACTCTCAAACCGCTTCGAGGAGATCGACGCGTATTGCGGCCGAACGGCCTGCAAGAGAGAGAGAGAGAGAGATAGAGCGACAAGGTGAAGAAAAGAGAAAGAGTACGATCGAAGAAGGAGGAGGGTCAGTGATGACCGATTCCGGCGGTAATGGGATACGATCCAGGGTCAGATTCGGTGTGCGTGAAAATGAAGGGGTGGCATCTCGCACTTGTCTCCGCGCTCGTAAAATAGGTGTCACGCTTGTCAATGCTCCGCCAGTTTGATTTGTAAAACGTGCGCTTTCATGGCAGCCTTCATCGTGTAGTCTGGCTTCGTAGCTTAAATGATATAAAAAATCGTGATGATAAATTTGAACATCTTTCTCTGGAAAAGATAAAGTTGTTCATCGCAGTTGTTTTCGCGTATTTCTTTATAATGCGGAGATATTTTGAATCATTTTATTCGGATGTCTAAAATTTTGTTTATTGAAACATGATACATTTTCTAGAAGAAGAATTAGCTTAGTGCGTCGAACTATTAAAACTGATCGATATAATACGTCAACTAGTAATCATCCCAAATAATCTAATGATTCCCCTAAATCTTATCTTATAATTTTAGCTTAGGAATCAACGTAATCAACTTTTACTCGATTACAGTCCAATAATTTTGACCATCGATAATGTCACTTAATACGATATTATAGAAACTTCGATCTTCTTATAGTTCAAACTAAATCCATAAATACATACCTTTGTTCGTATCTTTGTTAGGTTTATCAAATTCCATTAAAAATCCATCAAAGCGGCTCTACTAAATGCCAATTAAAACAAAAGAATGGAAACTCTCGAAAAATGATTTCCATACTTTTAAACCTCTTGATCGATGCTTTATCGCTTCGCAATAGCTAGTTCTTCTGTAATTCCTAATGAGATTTTTAAACATTACCTTTTAAAAAGACAGTAATTGAAATTTAATGGTTCCATTTCTAATATTTTTAAATATTCACAAACAGCGTTTACAGTCTTAGCGTCTAGTACTACAAGAATGGACGTAAGTAGTACACGTATTCCGTCAACGATACTCCATTATGGATATAATAAACCCGTCAGGGTTCCAGTGAACGGTATTGCCTTTTCAAGGCCAAATTTTCACTGTCGAGCGTCCTTGATAGATTAGCCTGTTGTTAGTTGCCGTTATCGACGGTTGGAACTCGCTCGATAGACCTTTGCTCGTGACATTGTAGATTGTAGCCGGCCCGTAAGTTTCCTATGATGGCTGGATAGATTGTGCTGTTTCGATCGGAGATTGAAGATTAGATCGGAGAGAAGTATGGCCGATGAAGAGTCAACGGCCTCGCTGTTTATTCGATCGACCAAATATCATCGACACCATGCATGCTCATCGCAGCAGCAGAGAAACTGCAGAATGATAAATTATCTGTTCAAACTTTCGATCGTCCTAGCCTAAATTCTCGAAAACCTTTTTCGAAATTCTTCCGTCGAGAGAGATTCACAGATCGCATGACGCAATGTACTTCAAGTGGCTGTTTTTCCTATCGAGCAATATCGTAGACGGAAGTTGTAGGTAGGTGTAGTTTGATGATAAGAATTTCTTTATTGATCGCTGGATTGATTTCTAATTAATACGTATCCAATATCTGATTGTTACGTGTGATAGCAATCATGTGTACGTAAATTAATCTGTTTTATTCCTAAGAAAATCACTATAGTAATTTGTAAAAATTATTGCTAATTACATTTGTTAACTAATTTTATCGTTAAAACGTATTGTAATTATTATTTAGTAGTTATGCTAATAATATATAATAGATTTCTAGAGAACATACTATAAAATGTTACGATATATAATTATAAACTTAAGGAAAAACCTTTTCAATAAGAAATTTAGTTACGCCAAGTTTTACGATTACCTAGATTTATTAAACTGAAAAGATGAATGTAATTTCTTAGAATTACCTATTAAATACCATATGTATCGTACAAATCTTATAAAACAACATTTTCGTAAAACTTATTTCAAGCACTTGTGAGTCTGGTCGTGAGTTGAAAAAAATTGCGAAGGTGACTGAACTTGATTCATAAATTTTATAAAACTCGCAAACATGTAAATTTACACTGGCGTTTTCATCGTTATCGCATGTAGAACTTTGAGTATTCGAAGAAAAAGAGTTGACATTACCTAATCCGTATAGAGACATATTTTTAGGCCAAAACGGTTTTATCTCTGTAAGTATATTCTTGATATTTAACGGCTGTGTTTGTTTTATAATGCTGCGAATTACTAAGAACATTGCCATCGACTGACGATTGTGTAATTAGTCCATCGAGATATACGTATTTAGCTAAAACTTGTTTTCAAAGATTACATTTCATTAGATACAGTGTAATGAAAAATAAACTCTTCGCTTTATAATGATATAACTGTTACTAACAAGACAAACAATTTATCACAAGTTACAAGAACAAATTTTATTAATTGTAAAAGTTCTCCGAAATCTATGAAAATATGGTACTCTTCCCCCCCCCCTCTCTCTCTCTCTCTCTCCCTTCCTCTGTCTAGTCAATTAGAAAAAGAATGTTTTAAAAAAGTGTAAACGTTGATAAAACAATCATAAAATTTATTGGTTATTATTGTTTTATACACATACGTATATGGAGATTCCACAGAAGTGGGCATTTCTTTCTCTCTCTTCCAATCTCTCACTTTTTAACACTTTAAAAACATTAAATCGTATTATATTTACATATCAGAGCTAGATAATAACTGTAACTTCATGGACAAATTATGAAGAATTATCAATTTAATTTATCTATATCCAAAAATTACCATTTTTACATGAAATTCTCAGTGTCCTGGCATGTTACAACTACAAAATTTAATCTACCATTCTCGTGTTCAGTGCGTAAATTTGAAAGTATTCGCTAATTTTTCCTTTTTACGTATAGGCTGAACTTCGGTTTAACGGACACAAAATTGTGACCTTTCCTAATTTCTATTTAATGGTTTTCTATGCGTAGAATCGAAAAATGTAAGTTTTAAAACTTTAGGAATCCCGTAGTTCAAAAATGACAAGTATGTAAAGTTAAGCGATTTCAGCGTTGACAGCTTCGACTTTGACACCCTGTTGGTTTTTATTCACGATTCGTTCAATGAGTAGAGTCACTGGCTCTAACGAATGCACGTGGATGTCGGCCATTTTACGACGGGATTTTGAATCATGAGTACTGAATTAGTTTTGGCTAAAGGTTGCCGGTTACGCTTATATAAATGAATATTCAGCGAAGATAGTAGTTCAATGCTCATCTGTGCGGATCAGTCGAATTACGAATAGAAGCAATATGGCGTCATACTAACCTGTAAAATACGATAAAAATGCTCAGTTTTACACACGCATAATCCTTGAACCGCTAGATTCCTAAACTGAACAATTGCATTTTTGGATTCTACGTATTAAAATCTATTAAATTCAGATAAAAAAAAAAAAAACTAAAAAAATATATTATACAATAGTCATATTTATCATTCACATTTATTTTTACTTTAATCGACTTCATTCTATCGACGAAGAACATTTACAATCTTTGTCACCACTTTTACATTTCAGTCCCCTGTCCGTGAAATTATTTCCAAAAAAAGAAAAAAAACAACGATATCTATGGTATTAAAAAAGAAATCACGCGAATTAAGTAAAAAATAATCAAGCGAAGTTAATGCACCTCTTACGTTTTGCAATTACAGAGATCTAACGATAGAGTGCGTGAGCGAGCTGAAAAAGCGATATAAGAATCGAAAGCGAACGTTAGCGAATAGAGGCCCCTTCTATCCTTGTCTAATAACGCATGCACATCCGTACAGTAAATATGGAATTGTAACGCCGATCAACGAGCGGCGTCAGTATGCATGGCTGATTAGACAAGGACAGAAGGGTCCCCTATGTCGCTTTCACTTACACGGTAACATATGACCCATGTACCCTATCTTTATATCCCTCTCTTTTTTATTACTATTACAGGTGGCCATTTTTGGTTAGCTAAAATTGTGGATTCGTTGACAATCATCTGTCGCAGGAAGTCTGATATTTAGTCCCCTGGTTCGTATTCTATCCCAATTCTGTTACTTTTATTAAATTTTATTTGATGTAACGTAAATATAACGTTGGCATTGGGCTCTCCCCTTCAGAATTGAATAATAATTCGCTTGAACATTTTTGCAACAAAAAAGTTTACAATAAAGAACGTGAGGTTGATCACTAGTTTGTTTATACAAGGAATAAATATTCGTTAGTTTCAAACACGCAATGATCTTTGTTCTCATGTTTAGCCGACAGTTGTCAGGAATCGTAGTTGATTTTATATTTTATTTAGTATTTTTCAGCATTTAGCATTCATAGCTAGTTCGTTTACGATTAATAAATGTTACTTTTCTTTAAAATTGAATTATTTTTGTTTTCACGCTTAAGTTTAACTGACAATTACGAAAAATGGTAGTCAGTTCGTTTATAATCTCAATAACTACAAATTAATATTGATGTATGCTGTTGGATGTTCAAATTTTGTAAATAATTCTTGAGAGAACTAATTGTCTTTTAACCAATTCTTTCTGATAAATGGCGTGAGCAACAATTTGTCTTTTTCAGGTAAAGAGTTGAAATACAGTCGATTACGTGTGACTTTTATTGAAATGTCAGTCCCGTGTAGAGATAGTTTTTAAAAAAATACCGATAAAATTACATATATTATATAGCTATTCATTTGTCTAGCAGTAGCTACAAAGTATATAGCAATATTAGCATGTCGTCTTCCATATCTAAAGCTTGTTACATAATACATAAATTAAATGAAAAAGTGTACGGACTATATCACTGTCGAATAATACTACGCACTTTTGTACAATCCACCACCCATATACATATTTTATTTTCTAGTAACTACGTTATTAGTTATTATATGAAAAAGCAAGAAGCGACGTTTAAGAATGACGTTTGAAGTTTATATTTTCAACGCTGTTTGTGTCAATTATATCATGTGTGAAAGTCTGCAAGTAGAAAGAAACGAAATATCGGAGACTTATCGTGCATCGCTCGAGTACTTGAAAGTTTGTCATTAGAACGAATATGTATATCTTTTATACGTATATCTATAGATCAAATATCTGAGATAAAGATAATTAATCCTTTACGTAAAAGTGATTGTTTTGTGAAGACAACAGTGTCTGTGGAAATAGTTGATAAATATTACATATTCTTGTTGCGAAACGTGAATTTTCATATAATTTTATTCTGAAATCTCTTGATATTATACGACTGGCTTGACATATTATCTAACGAATCAATGAAAATACAAAGAATAAAATAATCGCGATGATCCTCTTTCCAAGTTCCATTCGCTGCGCCGCCTGAAGTTTAAGGTCAGCGTCAGGTTTCGTTGTTCTTATCGTGATTCTAGATACGACGTTTTGTTTTTTATCATAGCGAGTTTCGTATTAATGTAAGCACCGCGTAAAATTTGTCGAAAGCCACGTTTGCGGAATGAAAGTATTTTATGACGACATCTGCATATTTGTCTAAGAAACATGAATCAACCAAGAATCCGCAAATCAATCCCCTTTAACAGGCCAAAGTAACAAAAAGGCAGATTCCATGGTCCTAAACAAGCGCGTTGGGGCAAGAGATTCGGCAAGTATACAAAATAGAGACAGATCAGCGCGAATAAGAAATCGTGCTTTCGGCATCGATATCTCCACGAGGCAGAGACGGAGAAACATGCGTCGGAACGGGAGGAAGGAGGAAGGAGAAAGGAGAATGCAGCGACTGGCAGCGACGGGCAGCGACGGGCAGCGACGGGCAGCGACGGGCAGCGACGGGCAGCGACACACGTGGCCGTAATGCCTGTAATCAGAGAAGAGTATGTAGTATATATACGGTGGTTTGTCGGATCGGAACGTAGCAGCAGTCCTTCATAGGACATTGACTTTGAGATATCGTCGGCTGGCTGCGACGACGCTATCTCGTTTCGGCTTATCGCACTTGTTTCGCTGTACCTTATCTCTCAGCTGCCTCCTCAAGTCACTTTCTCGCAGTCTATGCCTCATTAAATCATCATCCCGTGTAGCGAAACGAAAAGCCGTGAAAAAATGACGTGAACGCTTATGGGTGGCTATGCGACCACCACGATGATTATTCTTTAGACCTAATAATACTGTTTCCTCTATTAACAAATTTCTTCGGTTTAGAGTTTATGGAAAGTACGAAAGAATAGTTCTCGGTACGCATGATCTCTCTGTCTCGGTATATGCTACAGTTTTTCTTAAAACAATAAAAATCTTTTTGCTCGTTAAAAGGAAAGAGTGAGGTCGAGGCTAAAAAATTCGAAGATCATACGCGAGGATCGTTAAATCTTGAATGGAACATTCTATCCAAAGCACTTCGATAACTTCGCGATAATTCTACAAAACCATCTTACCAAACCAATACTCCTCATACGTTGTCACGCTGACCAAATGTACATCAACCTCAGAGATAACATCGAAACATAACAAATTCAGTCCCATTGGCAAAAAATATTCTACGGATTGGAAGTTTTTATCAATTTTATCTATGTTTAATCGCCATCGATCGTATCTGGTAGATTCAACTATTCTACTCGCTGCAAATATGATTATTCACGCAAAGCAGACTACTTTAAATGGTGGCCGATGACTATCGAAGCGACGGTTAATTTAATTGACTAAATTGGTGGTCATGAAATTATCGCATGTCGAACGATCGTTGGCCGCGAAACAGTCACAACGCTCTTAATTATAAATCAAACTTCAATAAGCTTATCAACAGCGAGGCAAATGGCCCTTATAAGAAATATTATTAATAAGTAGTATGGTTGAACGCTGATAGAGTTCCTTTTAAATGATCAAACTCGTTTCTTCGCGGTTCCTTGCCGCATTCGCCATTCGTTCCCAATGAAAGCGGCGAGCACGGTCACGCAAGAGGATTCGCTGCTGTCTAGAAAAATGGATAAAGAGAGCAGCGAGGATGAGTGACCGACAGGATTTATCCGACGAACGGGCAGACTGACTCGTGAACGTAGGGATGGAGAGAGCAGTCTCGTGCTCATAAATCTGCCAGAACTCTAAGTGTTCATGATAGCTGTCTCGGAGGTTTTCTTTTTTTCTCCCACATCCTCTCTCTCTCTCTCTCTCTCTCTCTCTCTCTCTTCCGTGTTACACGTTAGTTCAGACATTATTCTCTCCCTTCGTCTTCAGTTTCTTTTTTCCCGCCAGATTTTACCATTTTCCTTCCATTTTCTCTCGCGGTCCGTCCTTATTCTGCTCTCTTTTCGTTCTTCTCGACCGCGACTGCACTTTCTCCGTCGTTTCAACCTCGACGACCCTCACTGGGGAATATTATCGACACTGCCAAGTTCACTTCTGTTTACATTCACCATGGCCAACTGCTCAACGACTCCAGGCATGAGAAACCATGCGGTTTCTCACGAGTACAGATCAATCGATAGATGAGTTATTATTGTACATCGCATACTATGCGCTTTCTATAGTTGCGGGGGATCACTACGATAATTATAAGAAATTTTTCGGTCATAACCGTACGGAGATCTTTATCCCTTTTTTCTAAATAGAATTTGATTGTACTCCGCGGTTCGTCATCGTTTCCGAAAAGTTGTAATTCAGCTGTGCAATAAGTATAACAATTTTATGTACTTGCAATTAACGTTAAGTTATTATGGCAATAACTATAATTTTTTATCTCTGCCTTTAACATTTACAACGACAAATTCATACAGCCTGTATTTATATTTACATAGCAGCGCCTTGAAGCACATCTTTCATAAATATTGACACCCGAAGATTATATCTGTTTGTTAATATTCTAAAATTAATGAGTCAATGAAAATTGTTTTAATAATTGATTATTAGGGTATCACAAATTTATTCGTCTAACAAGACCATGCTATTTAAATACAGAAATTATCTCAATCGCTCCAGCAATCAATTGGAAATTAGTATCCTCTATTTTGCAGTTATCCTTGCAACTGCAACCTGCTGTAGTACCAATATTTACCGTGTTACTTATAATACGATACAATGAATAATTGTGAGCTCGATAAATTAAACGATATTCACTGAACGCATGCGATTAGCTGAAATTGTCTTCGAAAACATGCTTATCAGTGTTTCCGATTATTTAAAAGCGGTCGCGCTACACGACTGCGTGTATACCTTCGATGTGCGCTCGCGCGTCCGTCTTCGCGTATTATTGATTTTTCCATCTCCGTGATCGAGGCACATCTCGATTAAATTGATTACTCGACGATGATCTCGATTAAACTTGTATTTACACGAGCAATACCTAACCGACGGACGATAAGCGCGCTGAAATTGCGGCTAACACGATTAACTCGTTCATGATTCGCGCAATTTTCCGGACCACCTCCAAGATTGGCGCGCGCGCGTCCCATGGAAATCGCCTTATTCTATGCTTAACCGGGGAAGTTCAATGCACCTGCGCGACTCGCGTCAATTTCCTCTGCCGAATCCCTGCTACCACGACGGTCTTGACTCGACTATATTACTCGTCACTTTCGTTAATATTTTCTACGTAACAGTGATAGATTCTTATTGCTTTTCCTTTATTTCTTTGGTTCTTTTCTATTCCTTAGTGAATTATGCGATTTAGATATGGGTATATGTTACCAAAACATATTATAGAGATATATTTGAACTCTTTCGGAGACCAACAGCGACATCTGTATATCTCATCTAAAGACGTAATGCTTATACATATTGTAATTAGTGTTATCGACAGATGATAATTTCCAGATACTTTTCACAACTATTGTTTGTAATACCACAAACCAATACACAGAATAGATCTTACATCTGGAATATCGATCGTGAAGGAAAATAGAGTATCTCTTACGCCCTCTGCGATTTATAGCGGTGAGTCCAGGAATTATACTCAATCCAACTAATAAGGTTGGTAAAGTCACAAACGATGTAGTACACATACAGATGTGGTAAAGTTAATAGGAGTAAAAGTCTGTGGTAAAAATACCCTTCGGGTTGTACGTTACACGTAGTTACGCGATTACGCAAGAAGTGATATACAGGGTTATCTACTTAATTTGGAACCCGCGCTCTGTGAATGGCAACGTTGTAACATGTACGCTTACTACGGCAGTCAAATGCCGTTCGCCATCTATGAGCTGTTGCTAGAAGTACAAATAGGCAAGAACGGAGAGCGGTTTGGTAGCCGTCGAAGGATATTAAATTTGTCATCACAATAAGGAGAAGACGATCGCTTCGTTTCATGTCTCAAGTCTATTCTCACATGTAACTCAATATCTTTTTCTTTAATAACTAATCTCTTGAGTTATACTTATCTAAAGTGCAATCACAATGTAATTTTTTTTATTTAAAATTGCCTTTGCCAGAGTTATTTGCGGATTACAATGAAATTATCCAGATTCTTACAAACATCGAGACCATTTTTCTATTTCGTCCGGTAATCTTTAAAAATTAAAAAGATAGAAATTAATTTAATCCTCGTAATACTGCAGTGTTGAAATCCGTTCGGACTATTTAAACAACACACGTTGCAGTGCCAGAGATATTTCACGCGAACTTTTATTCGACTGTCTCGAAGTGCAACTTAATGCAATCGAGTTCCTTTAAAGTTTAAGGACAGTCCGGAAAAAGCTAGGGAAAAGCGTATACTTGATACAAGAAACGCGTGCTTACTTGGTGAAGTTCTACTACAGACTGATGATAGTAACGATGTTTGAAGTCAGACAAATTGCTGGATCTAGATACTCCAATTTTCTGATTTCCCATTTTCTCGAGATGAAGGCAACGGAAAGAAGAAGCAATTGGTGAGTGCATATTTCAAAGAAGGAGAAACTCCAACTCCTACATAATGGTCACATCGGGTTAGCGACAGGCCCTGAAGTGACCGCTTGCGACGTTCGAGTGTCGGACCAACGGTTCACAGGGAATAAAGGAATACAGCGCGCAAAATTCAAGGGATGAAAAAAAATATGCTAATGCCAAAAAGTTCCGCGTCACTGGCTTGTCCTTGATTACAAATAGCTGTCGTTTCCTTAAACTACTTCTAAGGATTCGAAGGATTTACAATCGCACTGTTGCGCTGCAACAACACATTTTGAAGAGTTATGTCACCTATATACATGCAGAAAATTTTATCGAGGTCGGTTGATGCAGAAACAACCAACAGACATCGAAAGATGAACGAACATGTAGATTTATTATAGGTATAGGCCGAAATGTAAGAAAATATTAAAAACGAATTCAAGCCAGTCATATTTATAGCACTCCTGCTATAGCATTTATAGTATTTTTGTAAATTCGGAAATGCCGAGCTCGTGTGGTTTTACTTCGACGTTGACGATTCGTCCACGTTAACGATTGTACAACGAATACTCAAAAAACCAGACGTCGCAGTTGCAAAACGTCGAGTCCTCTGGCCCACATACTTACTATACGGGGCAGGACTTAATTTGTGGCACCCTCAAATGTCGACACTTTCTCTTTCCACAGCCAAGCGTTCGAACTTCACATTTTCTTACAGAAAATCGTAGAAAACTGCGATTTTCATCATTTTTTAACATTTAACTATGTATATAATAGACAGACTCTTCAAAACGTGTTGTTTGAATGTTCATTACAAGCCCAAATAAAAAGGTTGTAAAAAGTGATTTTTATTACTTTCTTCCGAACAACTGCAATTCTTTCAAAATTTTCTTGACATATTATCTAATAAATTAAACCTTGTAATTTTTCAAAAATATGCAAATTGTTTTAAAAATGTTATTCTTCTTTAAAGCGCGATCGAATACTTTCATGAGTCACTGTATGTATAAGAAAATGTTGGGCGAGCTTAGGTATTCCGTTTATCCTTTGGATGAAAGTCCCGTGCACAAGTGCATATGCAAGACTGTAAGAAGGTCTGTAATAATCTATCTTTATAACTCAGTTACAAATGAATATCATCAATGTATTGAGTTCGGGTTAACTTTTCCAATCCAACCGGTAACGCTTGCATGTTATGAATTACTTTTCGTTCAATTAGAAACTACATCAACTGATCGTAATTATATACATGATATACATCAGAAATTCATATAATTTCATTATGATTCCATTTCTTAACTCTTTAGTAACTTTAATACAGATAAAGGATAAGTAAGATTCTTATTCGGAAATGCAAACATACAGAGAGTCAAATCCTTTATGTTATATACTGAAGTAAATTTTTTGAAGGCATTTCTTACAGTGTCATTACATCTGCAGTTGTAAATGGGATTTCCATAGCTGTTTATTTAAATTCGTGAAGTATGATACAAAGATAAAGATATCTATGGCTGATGGCTATACGGTAAACAGATTGCCAAGCGGCGAACGTATCGGATATACTTGCGACTATGTCACAGGTACACATATATCGGCAATGTAATGTCCAATAACGATAATTTTCACAGTGTTTACGAATATCTCGGAAATATCTAAGGCTGAACGGGGCGGTTACATGCATGTATAGGGAAAAGTTGTTGAGAATCATGCAATCATGCCCCCAAACAACATAAATTCATGATGAGGACAAACTTCTAGATATTTACCAAAAATTAATCACGTTAAGTTAGGTTCCCCTTGAAACCACTCAACTTTTATCTGAAATATTTTTCATTAAAATCATTATTTATATAATAGTCGAAGTGGTTTTTTATTTATTTATGGGTATCTCACAGTGTATATATACTTGCGTCTTTTCTTTTCATTATATCTTCATAAAACCATCAATTTTTTATAGATTATATTACATAAATAATTATTATGATAATATAAATAGATAAAAGTCGTTTTAGTGAGATCATTTTTAAATAAAGTACTAAAATAGTCTCAGAAATTGATAACGTTTTCCTTATTTTCTAGTAGAAAATATAAGTTGATTAATACATTTTTAGTTGATGTACAATTGAACTTATGTCATATGAAAATTTAACTGCTGTCGTCAAATCATTAAATATTATAAAACGCAATGTAATACATATGTCGTTTCTAATGTAAGCGCGTAATCACATGTAACGTACAACTAGAGGAGTAATTTTACCACAGATTTTACTTTTATTGACTTTATCACACTTGTCTGTGACTTTACTAACTTTATTAGTTGGATCGAATATAATTCCTACACTCACCGTTATAAATCGCTGAGGGCGAGAGAAACACAGATTTTTTACACGATCGATGCTTCAGAACATGGGACACGAAGACTCGTGAGATACAAGGTTTATGCTGTATACATTCTTGTCTGTGATGGAGCCAAACAGGGCAAATCCCTAACTTTATAAGTTCTTGTATATGCTAGCGTGGAATACCTTTAATATTTGGTCACATAGGACATCGCATATCGTGGAACAACTAGAAGAATGGACGCGAGATCCTCATTTTCTCTCTAGTATAAGACTAGACTACGAACATATAAGACAAATCTCGACACTTATATACCGAAGCCTAGGGAAAATCGTTCAAAAATTGACTCTCGATACTTGCTGCAAAATTGCTGCAAATTAAGTGGAAAATCAATATGGAAGACAAGATTCTCGTTCTTACGAGACAAACGGAGATGAGTAGCATTTTCTACTCTGTCGCAGCATAACATGTTACGCATACACAGAATGGGAACTTTTTGTTTTCCATGTTGATTTTTCACAATTCAGTATTCAAACGGTTTTTGCTAACGGATCTCAAGATCTGTTTAGGATGCACATGCGTACATAGCGATCTGTGTATATATAAATAAAAATAATGTATCAAAATTTTATATTAATATCATATTTATATAATGAAATGATCTTGGGAAACACTTTCTAGATATAAGATAATATTTTTAAAGTAGAAGACATATAGGTTATTTAACTTCTATATTGATATAATATAATGTTTTTAAGCTAGAAGATAATAGCAACTAAAAATAAATAACTACGTTTCATGTATTCCTAATTTCATAGATTATCGTAATATATTCTGATAATATTAATTTTGAATAAAAGTTTTTGTTTTTGGAGTTTATACAATTTTGTGAATATTTAATAGATATTAATTTTTGAAATGATTAGAATGTTTCAAAAAATATTGTTTAAGAAAATACCTCCTTATGTTCCAAAATGTTCCCGGTTAGTTCGAGTTAGTCAAATTTCAAATGATTCCGTGAAAGATGAAAGTAATAATTCTGAAGCATCGAATACAGATCAATTCCACGAAGACTCTTCACAATGTTCATATAAGACGCGAGAAGTATTGCATCTGCTTGAAAAAGCTGCAACATTTGATGGTGTCATGGATAAAAATTGGATGACAACCCCATATCCTAAGGATATTCCGCTCAATTATAAAGAGGAAACAAAACCAAGTGTTAATCCAGAAAATACTTCTGTTTTGTTATTTCCTGGCCAAGGTATTATTAAAGTTGGGATGATTAAAAAGTATATGGATTATCCTGCTGCTAAGGAACTTTTTGAAATAACCAATGAAATAATTAATTACAATTTACTAAAGCTTTGTTTGAATGGCCCACAAAAGGAATTAAATCGAACTGAATTTAATCAAGCTGCTACAGTAGTATCATCGTTGGTTGCATTAGAAAAAATACGAGCAGAGGCTCCTAAAGTATTTGAAACTTGTGTTGCTACAGCAGGATATAGCGTAGGAGAGATAACTGCTTTAATTCTTTCTGGCATTATAACTTTTGAAGATGGAATTCGATTAGCATGGTCTAGAGGAAAAGCTATGCAATATGCGTCAGACATGGTGCCTCAAGGAATGTTATCTGTATTTGGTACATCAAAAGCACAAATTTCCAAAGCTTGTATCGAAGCAGAAAATTGGATAAGGGATATGGGTATTGAAAATCCAACATGCAGGTAATATCTTAATATTTAATATTTGATAAATAATAGAAAAAGATGTTATATAATTCATATATGATGTTAATTATATAATCAATTATTTTTAGAACCGCTATTTTTCTATGTACAGAAAGAAAAATAATAGCAGGAAATATAGAAGCATTGGAATATATCGAGAAACATAAAGCACAATTTGGTTTAACTAACACATCTAGATTACCTGTATCAGGAGCATTTCACACACCATTGATGGAACCTGCTTTAAAGCCAGTTTCTAAAATATTAAATTCGATAGAAATAAATGAACCTAGATGTATAGTATATTCCAATTATAAAGCTGTACCATACACTAATTTACGATATGTAAAAAAATACATATTAAAACAAATCGTGTCACCAGTTAGATGGGAACAATGTTTACAACATATATATAACAGACCTGATGGAATACCATTTCCACAAACATATGATATAGGATCAAATGGAAGAATGAAAACTATCTTAAAGTTAGTCAATTCAAAAGCAAGCAGGTCATGTATTGTAATTTAAAATACATCTAAAATTACTGTATTATTATGTACAATTTTTCTTAAACTTTTGCTTCACTTTTTCATTTACCGATATGTACTTAACATTAGAAGAAATATAAATAAATTTAAAAGAATAACAAATTTTAATATTATATCTATACATATATTTAAACAACAGTAGTGTTTATAGGTAATATAATCATACAACAACACAGTATAATAAAGAGATACATTTTTGTCCTACACAACTGCATTATATCTATTTATTTGTATTATATTCTATGTATTCTTTTTCTACGACTTACATCGCGTCAACTGCAAAATCATTAGCGACAATACTGTGTCTAGATGACTTATATTTTAGAGTAATATTTGTTTATCTTAGTTTATTGTATTTGCTATGTGATTCTATAATGTTGCAAATGTACCTGGTTTTATGCTGTAGTTCTGTTCTGTAGATCTGTTCTTATGTTTTTAGTGAGTAGAATATAACTGATGACTACATATACATTTACATTTTATTATGAATTTAGTATATATATAAAATATGGGTGATCACTATTATAATTTGGATTATTGTTATTTACTTTTGTTATTGATCAACTAATTATATGTAAATTAAAGCAAAAAAATGCTTATATATTAAATAATTAATTAGAAAGATACAAATTAACACTAAGCATTAAATATAAATATCATGTGCATGATATTATAAATATATAATATTTGTAAAATACTTCATAAATAAGTTTGATATATATATGTGAAGTAACTTAATTTATTTTGAACTGCTCTTATTACATTTTCTCTCATGCCTCTAGTTTTCAAAATAAGTTAGAGAATGTAAGCAAAAGGTATTGTGTTTTAGGAGTTCCTTTTATTTTGATCATTATGTAAACATATGTAAATGTTTATAACATAATAAGAATTCATATTCTATTCGAAAGAACCCACAGGACTTTTTCATCCAACAGCAACTTAATATCTGCTATTGTGAAAGCACAAAACATCTTCCAAGTTGAAAGTTTGTAATATTTTTCAAAATCAACTATTTCGGAATCTGTGGGTACTGAAAAAAACGGCTTGCAGATTCGCATTCAGCTCGCAAAAATCTGCAGGAATCCTATGCAAGGAATCCCTTTTGAAGGTTGCAAAGTTGGAAAAAGATTAAAATTCGTTGAACATTGTAATTTGAAATTCATTATTTCATTAAATTATTAAAAACTGATCTCTTCTATTTGAGTTTGTCAATTGATATTACTAATGTAAAATGATAATGTAAAAAGATATATTGCTTTTAAATATACAATAATATTTAAGAACATCAAATGAAATATTTCTCTGCGCATTTTAGTTTTATTTCATAAATTATATTTATAAATTGTATTTATTATTGTTGTGTATCACAATTTTTTAATTATTTTGTTACTAATAATTTTATACGAAATATATAAATGACTATGATATAGGTTTTTATAAGTTTTGCACATACTCTATGGTTATAGGTATGAGTATGAGCAGGAGACAGTTAGGGGCACAGCTAGGACGTGGTTGGAACTTCGAGTAGATTGAACAGATATGAAGAGTTTTTGGAACACAAGAAATACAGTATTCTGTATGGTGTAGGTAAGAAAATACGGTATGAAATTGAGGTTGTAATCTTTTATTGTAAGATAAACATAACATCAAACATCATCATGAAACTAGTAAGGTACGTATATTAATTTGTAATAATTCGGTAAGAAGTAATAAAATATTTATCAAACAAAAAGTTTAAGATCAAGTAGAAATATTAAGATTAACACTATATATGTGAATAATTAATTGGATTTGTAAAGATTATTGCTATGTTTTATCACATCTGATATTTTTGAATCTTCTAAATTGTATTTATAATATAATTGTTCTAACTGTTTCAGATTTTTAATGAAACTCAGTCATGAGACTGTAACAATAGAATTGAAGAATGGTACTCAAGTACACGGTACTATTACCGGTATGTCATCATAACCTATAAAAAATCTTCATGTTTATATTTCCATTAAAATTTAATAATATTTGTTGAATGTTTACTTATAGGAGTAGATGTGGCAATGAATACGCATTTAAAGACTGTAAAAATGACAATAAAGAATAGGGATCCTGTACAATTAGATACATTAAGTTTACGAGGCAATAATATAAGGTATTATATATTACCAGATTCATTACCACTTGAGACTTTGCTCATAGACGACACACCAAAAGCAAAAGCAAAAAAGAAGGAGGCTGCACGAGGTTTGTAAATATAACAATATTAGTTACTATTACTAATTTACAAGTATGAGAAAGTACATACATGCTTTTTATATTACAAATAATATAAATATTGCAAATACTTTTTGTAAAAGAATATAAAAATTTATTAATGGCATGTATGCTATTTTAAATTTAGTACTAATTCTAAACAGAAAGGCCCATCTTACTAAAAGTCTCAACAGATATTGTTAATGTATTGTTGACTGTTTATTTTATTAAGAAACAAATAACATGACTAACATAAACACCTTTGTTTGTTTATTAAGATAAGAATTTGATGTGATTATATGTATAATTAACTAATCAAACATTCTTTCCAAAAAATGTTATTCAAATGAAATTTGTAAATAACGTCGATAGACTTTAAAAACTAGTCAATTATATTACTTATTACATTCATAGTATATTGATTTCTCTCTCTCTCTCTCTCTCTCTCATATGTGTATTTACACATTGTTCCTTAATAAAGTTTTATACTTTTCAGATATATTTCATATAACAATTATTTTAATTTTTTAAAATGCTATATTACACACGCTACTGAATTTTTTTTATATTTGTATATTTGTAATTAAAGTAGCTTTTATAATTAATTGAAGATACGATAATTTAACTACAAACATTCAAATTCAATAGGGATAAAACAGTGTAGTATGTCGAAATACATTTATTAATCAAAATGTGTAAACATATTTTTATACCATCAATGACAATAGACATTCTATTTTATATATATATATTTTGTTTCTATATTTATATTACTTTTAGGAGCAGTACGTGGTCGAGGGCGTGGTGGACGTGGTACGAGAGGAGGTCGAGGTGGACGTGGACGAGGACGGGGTAGACGATAGTTATGTACATTATTATATGTTTCATTGAAATAATTAATTCTACCTTTTGCACCTTAAAAAATACTGACGCAATGTATTATATAATACGAAAATAAATTGTAATGTTTTCGGGACTTATCAGAACTTTTAATAGTTATATTATACTTTTATTGGTAGAAATGGTTACCATTTACTTATTAAATCTAGAAATACAACTGCAGGAAGAGTGCAAAATGAGCACAAGAGTTTGTAGCGATTGTGATTACTGCATAGGAAATCTTACAGATTAATGATAGTGGGTTCTATATTTAGTATTTCTGATATTTTTTGCGCTCAGCTCTTACTGAGCGGCTTCATCTGAGAGAAAGCAAAATTGCATACATTTCATTTTGCACTTTCTTGCAGTAAGAATTCTGGTAATTATTTAGAAGTATGGTTTCTTCCTCAATGCTCTTGAAATATATTGCCAAAGTTATCATTCTGAACAACTTTTTCTTATACAAGTAATCGCTGCTCGGCTGTAGTTTTTCAAGTTATAAAGCAATTTATATTTAATACTAAATATACGTATATATATGTATTATTCGACTATTTATTTTATACATTTTTGTTCTGTAAACAATTAAATTTATCAATGATAATAGGTATATTTGTTACATTTTTGATCAACTGAATATCAGAATAAAATACAACATTTCATATATCAATCTATTCATCAAAAATTATTTCACGCCAGCGTTACTAGCCATCGAATGACGGCCAGAGAGCAATTTAGCCCAATTTATAATTCATTGATGTATTTTGTTATTTATAGAGTAAGAGTAAGTTTAGAATAAGTGTAAGTTCAGATTGGGCTATATAAAAATGTAGCCGTTTATTCTAGAATGAAGTGAATTCTAGAACCGTAACCTAAATTTATAATTTTTTGCGAATATGTTTTGGAAGCTATATACACCGAGTAACGATTGTACATTTATATGTATAGGAAGAAGTTACTCAGAATAATAACTGCGACAACATATTTCAAGGACATTGAAATTGGCAAGCAGATCAAACTTCTACATAATTACCAAAAATCGTCTTGTTGCATTCTTATTGTTAATATCTATACATATTTTTGTATTCAAATTTATACCTATCGTTTATTCTACCACTATTTTTGTGGAGAGGAAATTTCTCAAAATTTCATATATTAATGCACATTTGTGCTGTTACTGATAATAAATAATACTTACAATAATAATAATTACTTAATAATAATTACTTAACTTACTTAATAATAATTACAAGCCATGTCTTCAATAGTTCTTTATGTCTTCTAAAAGATAACAAAGATATACCTAATAACAACAGTAGCACATTATTTAATGCTTTTGTCACTAATTGTTTGCAGATTTACAATGAATGTATGTTACTGATAGAATTTCAGATAGAATTTCTGTTTCAATAGATTTGCTCATAATTAAGCATAACTATGCTTAATATAACGATTAAGTTGCAATCCATGGTTTCTTTGAGACTTTTGTTTCTCATGATGAATAAACTGCTCATGATGCAATAAAAAAAATTTGACCCTAAACTTCAAGATTAAGATTAATTTTTTGCGGCTACATTTCTTTTTGTAAATCTCTATCGGACTAGAGATGTAGAATTACCTGTTACAGCCATGTAAAATAATTTTGTACATTCTGCATATGTACAAAGTATATACTTTATTATCCTTTACAAAGATATTATAATAATATTATACTTTATAAAGAAAATAATGTCACTAATTCAAGAAAATAAAGGACAAAACAGCTTTGAGTACTTACAAAAGTTTAAATTTTAATGAACATTTTTATAAAACCGTCGTTGCAACTACGCAAGTTTAAAAAAAGAATTGGATATGTTTTCTTAGTCATGTTAAATTAAAATCAAGTCAGATTGAAACAAATTGTATTAAAACACATTAAATTAAGCAAGAATAATTTTATTCATTTAAAATGCGGCGATATTCAAATCAAGAATACAAGAAATAACGTGGTCAACAAAATTGAAATGACTCTGACACCTGATACCACGTAGGAATGCTCTTGTCATCGGTGTCAGTTGTCACGATTTGGTCTTGTCTTCAGTGTTCGTAATCGTTATGTATTACTCTCGATGTCGAGTCTTAGATTTTCCAAATTATAATTAAACCAAAACAGTAGTTGCTGTCACCAGAAATAGTCGTTAAACTATTTCGATTAGTTTGATTCTCGTTCGTTATTTTCGAAACAAGGCGAACAGCTGAATGGAATAGATTCAGAAACTTGTCGCACCTTTCTAAAGCGCGGCACTATTTTGAATTTCCAAACTGTTGTATCCTTGATATTCTAATTCATAACCGTATGAGTAGCATTAACTAGCGTATCAACTATACCAGCTATAAATCGAAAATATTTGCAGGATTAAAGGTTCCTGCAAACTAATACGATTCAGTTTATGGTAGGGCCTTAGGTTTATTGAGGATCTGTATAATGGTGCTTGGGCCTTGACGGTCAGACAATGAAAGAAGTCGCACGGACCACCTCACGCGACGTAACACTGTGCATCCCGCTGCATAGGGTGCATCTACTTTCGTTCGTGTAAGGAGGTTTGCTCGCCCATAGGGATATTTTAGCTAATTCGTAATTGTCAATAACTAAAGAACAAAGCTGAAAACGCAAATTATTTATTCTTGATTTTCATCCCATTTTAATTGTGTGATTCTCGAAGAATCACCTCTTAAATTTTAATTTTTTTACACCTGCAACTGAACACCCTGTATAAGCGGCGTATTTTATGCATTGTTATACAATAAATCAATTTAAATTTCATTCTCGATTTATACAGAGCATCTCGATTTAACTAGATATATTCGTTGGGGCCTTACAATCACATTAAGTTCACGCAATAGCGTGTACCGTATGTACCGAGAGCGAAATTTATACTGATTTACTATATAACGTTATACAAATAACGCTTATAAACTATGATATTATAAAGTATGATGCGCCTACGAATTCTTGTAAACTTTTATAGGTAATATAGCATAGCGCAAAACCCTAAATCATATCGTGTAGTGGTGTAAATCGTAAATGTATGTTGTTACACTCGTGCTAGTTAATAATGTTGTTAAACGCCTCAAAATAGTAAGGTTTTCAAATCCCGAATGCGCAGGATAAAGATCAGGACTTGTATCGAAATAAATAAGAATGAAATGGTTTTGCGATAGTGATTGCTCTATATTTGGTTGGTATCGAAACCGAAATGATTCTGATGATTCTTCCTGTTCTTTCATTACAATTCCTGATTTAGGGAAATGTGAAATTCGGAGGGGGTTCACAAGGTCCAATCCAAAGAATAACTCCTTCCAAGGGGTATGGGCTCTGACGTCCTCCGCTAGATTGTCCGACTCGTGGCGTGGTCCAGAATAAATGATGCAAGGAAACTGATGCAAAAATGTACACGTGAGCACTGTGTGTGACATGGCTTTAAATCGTCGCTGTCGAAAAGGGCCTTGTGAAGAGGCTCTTCTCTCTTCGCAGTCCTCACTTAAGAAGACTATACAGTTTATAAGTTTCGAGGATACATTCGAAATGTCGCAGTTGCCCCCTTTTATTGCTTCTAGCTATATTCCTGTTTATGGCTTTCTCATTAATCGAATGACCACTAATCTAGTTGAGTGTTTTACCAAGAATGTCTTTATTATTGTTCAGTCAGAAGCTAAAAGCTCTCACACGTATCGAATATTTTAAATAACGCGCGCTATCGCGACGATGCAAATTATTAAGATAGCGACGATCTACCTTCGGTTATAGTAAAACCTAAATTTCATTTTAATAGTGATTTCAATAGCTAATAGTAATAATAATATCGTATTTGGTCTCATTTTAATCAGGAAAGTCTTACCAATATGTTAATAGAATTTTTATTAACGAAATGTCAAAAATAAAGAAGTTACATTGTTGCATTATCTTACCGATAGGACGGCGATATAGATCTTGAAAGAAAAGTCAAGAAAGTTCAAGAAGAAAGCATTTCAGTGGTGGAATTAAAGTATGGACAATTAATGAATAAATCATTAAAGACAGTTATAGACGAAATACTATTTGGCAGCTGGTTTCCAAAATGTTTTTGCTCACGGTGTTCATATACTAATTAGTAGTTTATACTAATTAGTTAATTTCAAGTATATTAAATTTTGTATCGTTTAGTAGTACATATTTTTACATGACTGTGGTCTCGTTGCATCTTAACCCCAGTAAAAAAATATTTTCTGACTAAAGTTATGTATGTATTTGTACGGCGACATGAAGCTTGGAACGCTCTGCACGGTTGCCTGGATTTCGTGGCCTCTGAGATGACGATTTTTACGTGGAGGGAACGTTCATAGGAAATCGGACCCTTCTGCCCGAACGCATGACGTATTTATTTGTCAGAGATGAAAGAACACCGGAGCCTTTGGAATTTTGGATAATCCCGCAACATTGTAACCTAGAGTCTACTATAGCTGTAATTGAACAATTGTAGTTATTCAACCCGATTGTAATTGTTCGAGAGTCGTGATAATGAGCTTGGGCTCGAGGCGACAGTCAGTCGCCGAACGTAGCCGCGGTCACGGGATGAACGCTTTGTCTAACAAAGGTATGGAGTAATTCTATAGCTCTCCTTAAAAGAAATATTCGTGGCGACACGCGACAGTAAACATTCCAACGGTTTCTGTCCAGTGGCTCGCCACACGCAGACTCTATTCTTCGAGTAAGATGATTGCCAGATGTCGATGCGTCTCCGCAGTACATGTTCGGCTAGCTCGAGGGCCCGTTATAAATCTTAAGATTTAGTCAATTAAAGTCCTTCAAACAGACAAACAGTCTTTGTCCCAACTACGGGAAAATAGGGGAGACTTATTTTTCAACGAGCGGCGTCTCCCACTAGCAACTTTCCCTCGAGGGCGGCTAGCCTAATAACCG
The DNA here is from genome assembly GCF_011952255.1 of Bombus vosnesenskii. NCBI lineage: Eukaryota > Metazoa > Arthropoda > Insecta > Hymenoptera > Apidae > Bombus > Bombus vosnesenskii. Next base: position 1,659,555 of record NW_022883009.1, read on the forward strand.
ATATGGAGATTGACCAATTAGCAGCAACGCCAATTTCCCTTACTTTCTGAACGAAGGCTTTTCTCGACAAATCCGATGATCTTGTGTCCTTAGACACACCCCATTATAGTTTTCCTCCGTGGCATCATCGGGACGGGAAAGACATTCTTTCTCGCGATCTCATTGATGAAAGGAGTAACTCTTTACGACCAGTGAATATTACGCGTCCGACTTAGATTTTGTGAGTACGTTCATCTATCATCCCGTCGACCGCGGATTCGTTACTGAACCTAGGATCATTGTCATTAGTTTCTCGAGCACCTAACTACCGCGGTTACTTGTCCGGTTCTATAATAATCGTATTTGCACTAGTCAATGTCTTCTCCATTGCATAACGACAACGTGTAACCCAAACGAAGATTCGTTTCACGCCCCTAACCCTAATTCTAATGTAAACCCGACATATTTGTCATATTTTCATTATTCGAGCTCACTTGTCTTTCGCTTTGTTCGGTTTGAATACCAAGCGGTATTATTATGTCCCGATTTTCGACGCTTTGCTATTCAATGCTGTCTTTTATAAGGAACGCGGGTTTTAGTCGGTCTATGGAGACTATCACATTTCTATTGTTTATTTTTATAGTGAAATTCTTTTCTCCGCGCTGTATTACTTTGTAAGGTCTGTCGTAAGGTGATTGTAAACTGCGGACGGCGTCGTTACACAGGAATACATAGGGTGACATTGCGAGTTCGTAGAAAATGAATATGTTTTTCGCACTATGTCGGTTCTTTAAGCCGATTCGCATATTCGGAGGTCGCTTGTCAAACCGTCGGTACGAAAAATTCCCCTGGCAATCGTATTCCTGTGCCGTAGATCATTTTGGCAGCCGTTGCATTCAGATCCTCCTTAATGGCTGTTCGAATTACTAATAGTACGATCGGCAAGATTTCAACCCAGTTGCTCGTATCGTGGCATTTGATCGCCGTTTTCAATTGTCGGTGTAGGCGCTCTACCATCCTGTTGGACGCGGGGTGGTAGGCCGTCGTGCGTAGATGTTTGACACCGAGCAACCGGCATAATTCGTTAAATAATTGCGACTCGAATTGCCGTCCTTGGTCGGTTATTATTTTCGATGGTACGCCAAAACGAGTTGACGCTTCCATATCGGCTATGGGTATAGCTTCGGATCAACGCGAAAAGCGGTCGATATACGTTAGACAACATCGGTAGCCTTTCGAATACTGCATTATGATAATGTCTACGTGGATATGTTGGAATCTGCCTGTCGACGCTTCAAACGTTCCGACTGGGGATTCTACGTGCCTGGTGACCTTACATCGCTGGCATGATATACACTGTTGTCCCCAGTTTCTGCAGTCTTTGTTTCTAGACGGCAAGACAAAGTGCGTCGTCACCAGGTTTTGTGTAGCGCGTATCCCGGGATGGGAAAGTCCGTGGAGCTTTCGGTACATATGGTCGTACTGTGTCGCCCGATACATCGCAATGTATATCTACGTTTTGATCTGGAAAACGTGTCTTTTTCAGTAGTAACGCGTATGTACCTGAAGTTGTCTAAGTCGCGTAGCTCGGTGTCGTTTCCTTGCGCGGCGGCGAGAGTTTGATGGTACACGGACATTCCTATAGCTTCGATGCGAGATAGGGCGTCGGTTACGTTGTTGTCCTGTCCTTCGATGTATCGTATGTCAGTCGTAATGCCGTAATAAAGTCGAGATGTCGGAATTGTCGCGGCGAGCACTTGTCGGGGTGCTGGTTGAATGCGTATGTAAAAGGTCTGTATAGATCAAAAAGTTTCCCCCTTCAACAGCGTGTCGAAAACGTTTGACCGCCGTGTGCATCGTGAGAAGTTTGCTGTCGTATGCACTATACTTTCGTTGCGTGGGAGTCAAGGATTTTGTGACGAATCCCAGCGGCCGCCATTTGTCGTTCGCGCGTTGTTACAATACTGCACCTATTGCGTAGTCCGACGCGTCTACCGTGAGGCTGACGGGCGCACCTGGTATCGGATGCGCTAGCATCGTGGCATCCGCGAGTGCACGTTTTGATTCGCTGAAACTGTTTTCGGTTTATTCTGACCACTCGATGGGCGCGTTGCTCTTTTTCACGCCTTTTATCAGGTCATTAAGCGGGATTGATTACTACACCGTAATCGTTGAGGCGGTTGAATAGTATTCGCATTTGTCCGCGGTGCTGTTTTTCGTCTTCCGAAGCTACTAGAAAATCGTCGATATACGCATAGACAAAATCGAGACCACGTGTGATTTCGTCGACGAAGCTCTGACATGTTTGCACGGCGTTCCGAACATCATATTGGCTGCTTCGAAAAGACCGAAAGGTGTCGTGATTACGGTGTTTCAACGTCTTCGGGCGCGATCGGAATTTAGTGGTAAACGCGGACGAGGTCGATGTTAGAAAAGATACGCTTACTGTACAGATGTTGCGCGAAGTCTTTGATATGCGGCGACGAGTATCTGTCGGGTACGGTGCGGGCGTTCAACGTACGGTAGTCGCCACAGAGTCATAGGTCTCCGTCCTTCTTCGGTACGACGAGCAGAGGTGATGCCCGTGGGCTCTTCGATGGCCGTATCATTCCTTGTTCCATCATCATCTCAAACTCCGCCTTGACTTGTTTAAGTCGATTGGGTGCGAGGTGGCCGGGTTTGCTATAGACGGGTGGTCTCGATATGGTGTATCACACCGTGTAGAGTTTTCTCTCGTCCGAAAACCGGGTTAGATCCGGAAATTCGGCGAGAAGTCGGTGATACGTCAGCTCACCAATGATTATCTTAATCGACGCTGTCCGAGTCGTGTCCGTGTATCCTCTTGTTGACAGGTTCGTGGTCGAATCTATGAGACGTTTATTTTTTGCGTCTACCAATAATTCGTAGTGGCCAAGGAAGTCCATGCCGATGATAGGCGTGTTAACGTTCGCTATTATAAAACGCCATTTCAGTGCTCGACGCAATGCTAGTACGAGGGACACTAGGATGGTGCCGTTAGTCGCGATGCGTGACCCGTTGACCGCGAACAGCTCGTACGTATCTTTGTTCGCGGGTGCGCGTAGTTTGCTGCGCGGATATACACATACCGTACCGGTACCGGTATTCACGAGGATGGAGATCTTCGACTTCCTGTCTGTGACAAAAATGCGGCAGGACGACAGGCCGTCGTCGCATGCCGCGTTTACGGATGGCTGCTTCCGTTTCCTTTGGGTCCAGGTGCACGGGTTTCGACAATTTCTTGCTCGGTCTTCGAAGGTTGTGTGGTAGTAGCAGAGACCAGAGTTCTGCGGTCTGTCCCTCGAATTCGATCTGCGATGTTTCGAGCTTGATCGTTGACAGCGGCGGTGGTTGAGGCTCAGTGCTTCGGTTTGTGCCTCTATTCGGGACAACCTGTCATCCAATTTCTCTGAATGTGCTTCGTGGATCCGGTCGGCCGCCCGCGTCAAGTTTTCTGCTTTGGTGTCATCCACAGCTGCTAGAACGTGCTTGATATAAGGAGTCGATTTCTCCAAAGCGTAAAGATGAAGTTGTCTGGTATGGAGGAGCTGGCGAGTTTTCTTAGGTCTTGGTAAAATTGAGACGGTTCTTTGTCGCCCATTTCTTTAGATTCCAGTAGCTTCCGCATTCTCGTGCTGTTTGAATCGGCCAGTTTGCGGATGATCTCACTCTTCAATTTTTCGTATCTTTCAGTGTAGTCGATTCTCGATACATTTAGCGAGTGTCACGAATTTTACTTTGTCGTTCGTAATATTCGCTGCCTCTAATATTGCGCCTCCAATAAGGCAAATATGGTGTTCTGTGGATGCAGTGGAGGCATGTTGATCACTTGGTTTGCTGTGCTTTTGCTATTCGCGGCCTCATTAGTATTTGCCATTTCACATATACTCCTAATTCGCGGCGATCGAAGTCGTACTATCACGTTCACCTCTTTCACTGTATCTCATGTCGGATGGTCACCAGTTTGAGGTGATTTAAGGTGAAAATGCCCCCAAAATACTCTAGATGTTCAATAATATAGTTTATTTAACAACCAGCTTCCGAAGCGTATCCGGAGGGGCCCTGGAACCGCGAAAGCATACTCGCGAGCCTCCTCACCTGCACTGATAACAATCCTCTCTCTTCGATGGCGCGATGTGCGGTCATGCCCATCGCACTACACCCTCGATATCACAGTGCAAGATTGCCTGATTCCCCAACCAGGCAGTTTGGCAACACCGGGGTGCTCGCCTTGTCAATGTGCGTCCACGGGCTCTGCCCCGTCTTCGCCGATCGTCATCTATGGATGCTCTCTGGATGGGAACTTCGTTGCCATATCCGCTCCGCAGCCTCCAGAGCATCACCTAATCACAGAAGGAGGTGACCGCCCTCCTACCTCTTTAGCCCGACAGAAAGGTGTTCTAAGCACCGCCGGCGACGAGAGATTCACTCTATTTCCGCGATGAGAGTGTGACGTAGCACTGCTCCAGCGTGTGTTGCGCCAAGTCCACTCCCTCATTGCAAAAGTGGCATCAGTGAGTATCTGCGTGCACGGTGAATATCTGCGTAATCCTGTACGTCAAGGAAAGCCCGCCGCCGCCCAACCAAATGTTCCTGTTTGCCTGGATGCACATTTTGCGAAAATGCTATTACGCATACCCAGTGATGGGTTACTAGGTTATGTGGGACTCGGCAGATGGTGTAAACCATACCCACCAAAAACGTCTCCTCTATCCGCTTCTTTAACTATACAAGCACCAACCCTGGAACCGCCTCACGGCATTACTTCAGGGTTGGTCTTGTGTTAGTACCGCAATCTCCTTCTAGCGCCTTCTTCTTCTTTCCTCTATCTTTTCTTGCGCCAGCCGTGACTTCATTATTATATTACACAAGGCCTGGAACTCAGTCCGGTTGTCCCCTTTTTGCACCACTAGCCCGATTAAGTCGTCAATTGTCAATGATTTGCCGAGGTGATTCTCCAACTCGGTCTTTTCCCTTATCCACCTGGGGCAGTGGAACAGCGCATGTTCGGCGTCGTCATCATCACCATCGCAGTCCCAGCAGCGGGCGTGTACTTCCTTCCTGCATCATCCTTCGGCACAAGTAGTCTCGTCTTACCGCATATAGTTCCGTTTCTCCGTCGCTTATCTGCACACATATAGTGTGTTGTGTAGAGCCCGGCGACTTCGAGTGGCGTTACGTGTTCCGATTTTAACCCCACAGCTGCCATTGGTGGATCGTTTTTCGATCCCCGACAGGCGATCGCAACTCCTGTACCGAGTCCAGGTATCTTGCCGTTGATGCTGTATGGCTCTTGCATCAGCAAGATTTCGTCGCCATCAGCTTTCATCTGCGTCCTGATCTCATAGGGGACAGTCTTGGATCGCTGCATGTTATGTTGCAGGATCCGTATTCCCCTTTTCCTCCCATGTCCTAGTCTATTCGCGTTTGTGCTTCTACTCATAATCAGCTCTTGCTAAAATTGCTTCCAGGGCCTTTTTATACATAGGGCAGTTTCCATCGGAGGCGGCGTGGTCGCCTTTCTTGCCAGCTTTTCTGCAGTTTACGCAGCTGGCGTTTTCTCCTTACTAGTGCACTCTTTCGTGCTGTGCCCACTTTCCGCGCAGTGCGAGCAGATATCGTAGTCGACGCGGCAGTATTTTGCTACGTGTCCATAGCCTTGGCATTTATAGCAGCGGCTGACGGCAATAAAATCGCGGACCTTGCATGCGTTCCACGATATATAGACCTTCCCCTTTAATAACTTTTCTCTTACCTGGGGGGGGGGGGTGCTTCTATCACCCAGTTGGTCTCCTCGGAGTCCTTGCGGCCCGTCCTGAAGCAGAATTTGATCGCCGCCATGTTCTCCTCCTTGAGTCTGTCCTCATTCTGTTTCCTGATACAGGCTCTTATCTCCTTTTCAGGAATTTCTCTGGGGACGTCGAACAAGATCATCCGGGGCTGCCTCCTCTGCGGTGTGCTGGTCTTTAGGCCTGCCTCCTTCAGCTTCGCGTTCTCTGTGAATGCTTTTAAGCCTTCCGGTTTCGTCGTTTCGACTGCAAGTCCATTTCCACCGATTTTCCTTATGGCGGTGACTTATATTCCCTTCTTTCGGGGGTTCACGAGTGTAAACACCGCTTCCCGAGCTTCCTCGCTCGTCTTTATTGTGTCGTCTATTTGTTCCGGGCGGATAATTACCACGTTTTTCGGTGGCTTGACGGTTATCTGCTCGACTTTGCTACTGGTCATTTTGACCTTATCTGCATACGAGGGCTGTTTTGGCTCGGCCCTCGCGGTTTTCTTGACCGCTGTTTCAAGTCGCTTGCTGACTTGCAGCGACTTGTTCACCACAGATAGTATTTCTGTATTCTTGCTCTGGGCCGTCCCTGTGATTTGTTCTAGCCTCCCAGTCAGGTAGCTATTGTGGAGCAAGAGCTCCTCCACAATTCCCCTCATATCTCTGAAATGCCTCATGATTGTCGCGGTCTGGTCCTTATTTATCTTCTTGTTCGGGTCGAGACAGAAGGCAAGATCTTTTGTTCGACCTCGCTTGCCTTTTCTTTTATGTCCGATATCGGCCTTGGTGTTTCGGGTGCTGGCCGAGATTCCTGCTTGGCCTCTTTTCCTTCCTCCTCGGCCTTTTTCATTTTCTTTATTTCTGGGCTCTGTTTTTCGGGTGTTGTACCTTCCGTTTTTTGCGACCTTAGGGATCGCAGGACCACTCGCGCCATCGTGGTTGGCGGTGTCTGTCCCCGTGATGCCATTCTCCTGTTCGGTTTCAGACTGTTTTAGATGCAGATGCTGAGTCCCAGCGGCGTATCGCTTTACGCGTGCAGACGCTAAGACCCAGCGTCGTATGGTTTTGAGCGCACAGACGTTAAGTCCGACGGCGTAATGGCGGCACTGAGCTTGCACTTACACTTGCTCTTCTGTGTGTTCAGCGGCGTATCGCTTTGCGAACGTGGGCACTGAGTCCGCGGCGTGTTGCTTTGCGGACGCTGATACTAAGTCCCGCAGCGAGCTGCTTTACGAACGCCAGCACTGAGTCCTCCGGCGTATCGCTTTACGAATGCGGACGCTAGTCCCGCGACGTGTTGCTTTACGAACGTTGGCGCTCAGTTCCCAACTCCAGTTTATAATCCAGTTATCAGTTTATAATAATATGTGCATATATTCCCTTGAAATTCGTTTACGTATGTTACGTCGGGCGACACTCTACCTAGACCAGGCCACACACCGCGGGCCAGACGGAAACCAGATGTCCGCTCATCCTTGCTGCGTACCCTCAATAGTCTTAAGGTCCCATCGTAAATCTAAGGAATTTACTAGCTAAGGTCCTTCAGACCCAACAAACTAATAAAATCTAACAACAACAACAATCTAAATCGCTTCTTTTAAGAATATTGTCTACTACGGCTTGACACAGGATAGTTAGTTTTCTCACGTATGAGGCCTCCCACTAACCACTTTCTATCGAGGGCGGCTAAGGCCCTTCCTAGTCCACCAACCTTCGTTTAACCAATTAACAACGAAGTCTATTTCCCTCATTCTCTTAGCCAAAATCGCCACCAACAATTCCGATGGTCCCGTGTGCTAGACACACCCATCCTTAGCTTTCCTCCGCCACAGCATCGGCTTCGAACACGACTGATTTTCCATCCTTCGTACAGTCAACAACCTTTGACCGGGTATACACCCGTAGATCAGTCACTCACTCATCTTGTACATACGCACCAGCGTACTATCCTTACGCTTTAAAATGTCTCGATTGCATGAAGTTACATTTCGAGGGAGTCAAATAAAATTTCGCGTGCAATCGCACTGTAATATATATCATACATATGGGCCGGATTCAATGAGATAGTACAGACAGTTTTTTGCGAATAACTCGGAAAGTAGGACTGTGCAGAGGTTACATATATAAGACAAATACGTTCAGAGTCATGGTCCCGACAGTATATTCAAAAAGCATAAAAGTCGGTGATGAGAGCAAACTTCTAAATAATTATAAGTTTTATTCAGTAATGAAAGTAAGATGGATAAAAATCGTGGATCACAAATTAATCATGACGTGAAATATTGTCTGCAGTTAATTTGTTCCTCTTTTTTTATCGTTTTTATAAATAAACACGCATACAGAACAGTTACAACATCAACAGAAACATTATTTGCAATCTGTCAGCTACTATATTAAAATGAAATTTAGGTTTTATTATAACAAAAACGTTACCGCGAGGAAAATAAATTTCATGTCAAATATATATATAAAAAAAAAATCATTGATCATCATTGAGCATCTTTTCATTGATCCATTATCATTTAAAAGGAAAGATTTTCTTTTTTCCCCTAAAAAATAATATAATAAACAATTAATTTCTCTTTCTGAGGCAACTAAATTTAATTATTGCGCGATTTTATTATTCTTATACTTGTCTATTTCAAATAAAAAAGTATGAAAATTTTCCGTAGAACTGTGCAATGAAATAGACTCTTGTAGCGTAGAACCACAGCGAGTATATCTCATTTGTTATGAAACGAAATAAGTTCTTGCATATGCTAGCGTGGAGCACCTTTAGCATTTGGTCGCGTGGTGCAGTATGTACCGTGGAACAACTAGAACAATGGGCGTTTTTCTCTCTGTTAATACCACAGACATGAATTTTTTAGAAACATTTTCACAGACGGGGGATTGAAAAGAGTCTAAATGTTTTTTGTCAATAAAACAAAGTCGATTAAAGTGAAAATAAATGTGAATGATAAATATGCCTATTGTAAAATATATATAAAGTAGAAAAATTAGTAAATAACTTCAAATTCCTTCATTGAGCATGGGTTGTAAGCTGAATTTTGTAATTTTGATTAGCGGGAGGCTGAGAATTTCATCTATAAAAAGTAGTTTACGGATATAAATAAATTAAATTAATAGTTCTTTATAATTTGCCTATGAAGTTACAGTTTTTATCTTTCTCTATCATGTTAACAATATAATTTAAGATTTTTGAGAATGTTAAAAAATGAGAGCCACAAAAAATTTCCGTTTCTTTAGAATAACTCTGTTATGTCGCGTGAGATGGTCCGCGCGACGTCCTTCATTGCCTGGCAACCTACGGTCCACATACCGTCATTCCGACCCTCAATAAACCTAAGGACCCACCATAAACTTCAACTTTTTAACTTAATTGTTTTAACACATGTTTTTTTTCTAACATTGGATAAATACAGCTTGTCAGAAAAGGAGACACCAGCCAGGGAGAGAGAAATGGAGGTAATGATAGAAAAAATAGAGAAAATGGAAAGAGGATTCGGGGCAATGATAAAGGAAATAAAAGGGATATTCGAAAAGCAAGTGGAGGAGATGAAGAAGGAAATGAAAGAGGAAAGGGCAAGTAGTGAGACAGAGAGAGCCAGAGGGAGAGAAGGGTGGGAAAGGGAAAAGAAGGAACTATTGGGCAGAATTAGAAGAATCGAGGAGGAGAAGGACAGAGCAGAAGGAGAGAAAAGAAGAAGGAACATAGTAATCAAAGGAGTAGACTGGAACGAAGGAAGCAATGAAGGGACAGTAAAGGAGTTCATAAGAGAAAAAATGAAAATAGGGGCAGAAATAGAAAGAACACATAGGATAAGAGTGGGGGACAAAAACACAATAATAGTGGCGATGATGAAATTAATGGAGGAAAAAATAAGGGTAATGAAGGAGAAAAGCAAATTGGAAAAGAGAATATACATAGATAACGATCTGACAAGAAAAGAAAGGGAGGTACAGCAACAAATAAAAAGAATAGCCAGTTTTCTTTTTTCTTATTATTCATTTATTTATTTATTTACATTTTACAATTTGTCCAGTAGGACATTTGGTAAAATATTATAGCTTAGTGATATAGCAATATAGCATGTGGATGGCTACCCCCAGTGGGATACCATCTTCGAATTTCATTGATTTATTTCTTTAGTGTGGTGAGTGTTCGTATGTTAGGTTATGTCCTTTGTGAGATCTGTTGGGTGCTTCCTTTTTAGTCTGTAGCGGCACGCGAGCAGGATAAATTCAAATCTTATTGTTGTTTTGTTTCGGAGTATCATGACCGTTAGGTCACAGGTATTGCAAGGTGTAATAAACTCCGAGCAAAACAATGTCGCCGTTACTTTCAACCGTCAAACGCAGTCGAGTTCAAACTTTCCGACTGTCCCTCGACCAGTATAAATAAACAAGCGAAATGACGAGCGAGAGAGTTCAGCGATCGCAGAGTAAGCATATCGACGCATCAAAGTGTATACGAAGTTTCTCGACACGCGCGTATTTATTCCGATAAATTATTATACCAGGGCTTGCGCTTTGTATCAAATACTTTGTACTTTAATAAAGTGCTCACGACTTATCATCGGCGTTGACTTTTTGGGCCATTACGGGTTACTCGTCGACCCGCGAAACAGGCGACTCCTGGACAAGACTACCCAGCTGTTTACGAGGGGATCCGCAGCTGAGACCGACGTAGGATCCATTAGGACCATCGACAAGGAATCCCCGTACCATCGCTTATTAGCAGAATTCCCGGCGTTGACCCGACCACCCGTCTTCAGGCGAAGTACGACTAAGCATGGAGTGCAGCATCATATCTTTTGGTTATATGGCTCATTGCTGCTGTTCCCCATAGTGCTATTCCGTACGTCCAGATTGGTTTTATGACCATTTTATATATTTTTAGTTTGTTCTCTATGCTTAGTTTGGATTTTCGACTTGTTAGCCAGTACATTTGTCTCCTTGCCATCTGTATTTTGTCTATTGTTGCTTTAATATGCTGTTTCCATGTGAGTCGTGAATCTAAGTGGAGTCCTAGGTATTTGACTTGCCTTGTTTGTGTTATGCGTGTGCCGTTTAGTACAATGTTTGGTGGTTTCTGTTTTCGCAGTGTGAATGTAATGTGTTTGCATTTTTCGGGGTTTGCTTTGATTTGTTTTGCTTGAAGCCACTTTTCTATTTTTGTGATATGTTCTTGTAGTAATGTGACTGCTGTTACAGGGTTAGTGTGGCTGACTAGTACCGCTGTGTCGCGCGCGAATGTCAGTATTTTGCTATTGGTAGTTGTTGGTATGTTGGCCGTGTATAATGCGTATAAAATTGGTCCTAGGACGCTTCCTTGCGGAACTCCTGCCTTGATTTCTTTAGCTTCCGAGTGTGTGTTTTTGATTTTTACTATGAAGCTTCTGCTGCTTAGGTATGATTTGATTAGTTGATATATCTGCCCCGGGAACTGTTTCCTGATTGATTGTAGTACGCTTTCACGGCAGTATTGTTTTGTTTCCAGCGCCTGTAAGATTTCATTGACGAGTCTGTGCGTTTGTTCTATTGTGGAGTGTTTGTTTCTGAATCCGAATTGGTGATCCGGTATTAACTGGTTCTTCTCTATTATTGGTTTTATCCGGTCATAGATTATTTTCTCTAGTATCTTGGAGAACACCGGTAGTAGTGAGATTGGTCGGTAGGATTTGGTTTCGTGTGGGTCCTTGCCTGGGTTGGGTATCATTATGATTTGTGCCAGTTTCCAAGCTTTTGGAAAGTATTGTATTCTTAATATCGCGTTTACTATTATTGTGATTTGTCTTATCGCTTTTGGCGGAAGGTTTTTCAAGATTTTGCCGTTAATTAGGTCGATTCCTGGTGCTTTATTGTTTTTTGTTTTCTCGATTATGTTTCTGATTTCTTGTGTTGTTGCTTTGGGTATGGTATAGTGATTGTCAGTTGGTGTACTAGTAGTTAGCGCGTCCTCGTCCGTATGACTATTGTGGTTACTGTTGTTGATGTTGTGTGGGGTGAATGTGTTGCATAGGTGGTTGGAAAATTCTTCAGCTTGCTCTTCGTTGCTTCTTGCCCATGTGTTGTCTGTTCTTCTGATTGCTAGTACCATTTTTGTTGTCTTCTTTATTCTTTTTGTGGCTTTCCATAGGGAGTAGTTGTAGTTCTCGTGAGCAGATAGTGACTCGATGAACTTTGTGAACTCGTTGTTGTTGTGCTCTTCTATTTTGTTTTTTGTTTCTTTTGTGAGTTTGTTTAGGTGTTTTTTGTTTTCTTTTGTTCTGTATTTTTGCCATTTTGCTTTCGCTTTTCTTTTTTCTCTAATTTTTTCGAGGATGTCTAGTGGAACTGTTTTTGTTTGTCTGTTGGTTGTTGCAGGTATAGTGGTTGCCCTTGCTGCTTCTTGGATAGTTTCTGTGAGTGTTTGTTACTGCTTGATCGATGTGTTCAGGTGTTTTCAGTAGGATGTTGCAGCTGATTCTTTTCTCTCTATTATTTCTTTGAATGTTTGCCATTTGGTGGTTTTATTGCATAGCTTCTCTGTGCTGCTGTAAAATATTGGTTTGTTTCTGTATGTAATTATTATGGGCGTATGGTCGGAGCTAAGCTCGAGGCTGGGTGCTATGTTTAGTTTATTTGCGTTTAGTCCCTTTGTAACTGCAAAGTCTAGCAGGTCAGTTATTTTGCTCAGGTCTGTCGGCCAGTATCTCGGTCTTCCTGTGGATAATATATTGAGGTTATAATTTCTGATGTATTTTTCCAAGCTTCTGCCTCGAGGTATGGTGATTCTTGATCCCCATAGTGTGTGCTTTGAGTTATAGTCTCCCGCTGCAATATACTTGTCACCTAAGTGTCGGAAGTAGTCTTCCCACATTTGCGTTGTGATTTTGTGTCGCGGCGGTACGTATACTGCTGACAACTGCGGTTGGTTGCTGTTAGTCTGTACGGTAACGGTGGTTGCTTGTTTACTGTTCTTACTGTTCCTTACTGTTCTGGCTGTGTAGGTGATGTTTAATGTCGTTTTTTATTACTACTGCCGTCCCTCCGTGTGCTTTCCCTGAGGGATGCTTGGTGTCGTATATGGTGTAGTGTGGTATTTTTATGTAGCTTTTTATTGTGAGGTGTGTTTCTGAGACGAGTAGTATGTCGACTTTATTGCTGTACAGGAATGTTTTAGTTTCTAGGGCCCTTTGTTGTAGGCCGTTAGAGTTCCAGGCTGCTATTTTAAGCGCGTCTATTTTTATTTTTTGCTCATCATGTTAGTAAGTAATTGTAGCATGACTGTTATTTGCTGTGTTTGCTGTCTGAGGAGTTCGTTTTGTTCGCTTATCATTTTTGTGAGTATTTCGGTGTTTTTTATGGAATGTTTTATTAACTCTTTGATTTCTGTAGTGTCGTTGTTGTGGTTGTTCTGTTCTTGATTGTCTAAGGGTGACGACCGGTTGACTACTTGCGCGTAGCTTCGGCTTCTAACGGTGTTGGTGTTAGTGTGGTTATTGTTCATTACATGCTGTGTGTTTGGTGTTGACATAGATTCTGTGTTGTCCTGTTGCGTATGGAAATTGTTATGTGTCCTGTTTGCTTTGTAGTTGTTTTCTGACTACGCAACCTTTGTAGCTGGCTGGGTGATTTCCACCGCAATTGTGACATTTTACGTCGTTTATTTTACCCGTGTGTGGGCAGTTCACTGTTAGGTGCTTCCTGCGCATTTGACACACGCCGGGTTTCTGTTGCAGTAGTTTTTTGTGTGTCCATATTGTTGACACCGCATGCATTAAGATTTTTTTAATTTCAAATATTTATTTGTTGTTACTTTTTGGTTCAAGCTCTGTTACAAATAACTGTAGTGTTTGCTTAGTATCAAATCTGGTTATATTGTTGATCGTTCTTACCTGGTGTCCGATCTTGGCCAATTCCTCGCATATTTTGTTTGTATCTGTTTTAGGGTGTATACCTCTGATTACTGCTTTGTAGCTTTTGTCAGATTTGGGTTGGTAAGTATGATACCCAGCGTTTTTTCCCTTTAGCGCTTTTGTCACTTTCCTATAGGTTTCTGGAGTATTAGTTTGTACTTTTACCTGATCCAGTTTGAGCTGTTTAATGGTGTAATTTTTTTTCCTGCCGTGCTGTTTAGCAGTTCAATGAAGGGGTCTATTATTTTAGCGTCTATGTAGATTGGTGGTAGCTTGGGGGTGTGTGTTCTTGGTTTTTCTGTAGGGTCTGAGTCTATCTCTTCTGTCAGTGAGCTGAAGGAGTTTTGTGTAGGAATTTCTTGTAGCCATTGTTGTCTTTCTGTTTCTGTAGTCCTCCTATCATTTGTGTTTGTATTTATTTTTCTTTTTTTGCTGGGAGTTACAGTCTTCCTTGTTGGTATTGCTCTTTTTGTCATCTTTTTGTATTATTTCCATCTCTATTTCGTTTGTATTTGAGCAATCCTGTACTTCACTTGTTGGTTTATTTGGACTCTGTTGGTCTACTGCCCTGTTTATAGCGTATGTTTCTCCTTTGTTTAGTATTCTTATTGTTGGTATCTTTTGAGTGTTTACCATCCTCGATTGGTTCTGTTGCTCGTCCCTTCTTTCACTCTTGTCGCACTTACGGAGGCATCAGTTTTCACGTCCGCATAGCTCGACTGCTCGGGCAGAACTGTGAAGCGGATAGTTGTCTAACGAAAAAGCTGGGTTTTCCCATAAACAATGTCGCCCATGAGCCACATTGGTAGGAGGCAACTTCCTCCTATCTTCATTTCTAACGTTGGTCATAACCAATGGGCATCGCAGATCGTTACCCTTACTCTCCTAACGAAAAATGTGAGCAACAAATCCGCCTTCTTCATACAACAAAGACGCCCACTCCGAGCTTTCCTCAGTAATCACACAAGAACGAACTTCACTTGTTCTTATAACTACAGAGCAGTCACTTCAATTTCTACTTATTCTACACCATTTCTACACTTATTCTACTACATTACTACATTCAACTGTAAGGGCCTTGCTCTACTACGACAAAACATTCAGTGTATCTCTATCGGATCTTCATCCGTCAAATAATCGTCTATGACATTTATATCACACGTAACGGTGTAAGTCTTCATTGTAATAAGTTGTTGGAAATATAAAATTTATAACCTGTTAATCGCAGTATTATACCACATCAATCACTCCTGTTATCCCAAAAGAAATAAGGGAATCAATCTGTTCGTGGTGTCGATTATTATAATCGTAACGGGAATTTACGACTCCCGTTGACGCGCTTCTTCGCGATCACGTCTCCCCGCGATTGGTCAAAAGTACAAACTCATTTCGCAAGTTACAATCTCGTCGGAAGTCATTTTTTGCTTTATCCGAACGCGTTCCTATATAAGATTCAAGAATCAAATAAAGAAAAAAAAGAATCTTATATTAAAATAAGAGAAGCTGACAGATCTGCGAAGAAATTAAAATTTTTTACTCAACAAAAATTATTAACACATTTGTTAAATAAACTGTTTTGTTTTTGATAAATATGTGAAAATATATCATTCATAAACTACGTTATATTATTTAATTTAAAATAATATCTTATCTAAAATTTATATTAATTGATATTTTTCGTTTAATGGATATGTCATTGTCATTAAAGATTTTCTTGTACATAATTTTTTCGAATTTCAACATTAAACATTTTTATTGCATGATACTTTGCAAATCCCATTACTTACGTGAGATATGATTAGTGGACAAAGCACCGTGCCCATTATATGGAAAGGTACGCAATTGGCTGGCAAATGGGTTAAGCAAAAGCACACCTTACCTACCTTCTTTCGTTGCCTCCTTCCCTTTATTACTTTATCAGTTTGTCATGTTAGTTTAACACGTTTAAGCCGGCGCGCTTTTTCATTCGCGTCTTCTCCAATAACATTTGCATTTTATTCCAGTTTTCGTTAAATTATATTCTTATAAGTTAAGATTGGAAACATAAATAATGTGAATCATGATGAATCGTGTTCTACCGATCACGCCGCCTGATGCCTAAACAAAAGATGTGACCCAATGGTGACCCACTCTGCAGTGGGTTAGATAGAAGTGCAGATTGCCGGATCACGCCGATTTGAATATGTTAAATTGTACATTGTTGTAATATTTAGCCTATAAGAATAGCACTGGAAATATAAATTTATAAGATTATAAAATACGTCGCGATATGTAGAATATAAATTGTAAATTAAACTATAACGTAGTGCTATATAACATATTTATTCATAATTGGCATTTTCTTATTTTTTAATTATCTCATTCTCATATAAAAATTTGAGCGCTTCCTTTTTTGAGATCATCAGATCTTTTCAGATACTGCAGATCATTTTCACTGCTTTGAAGTACATTGTGCATTGGGTTTTTTTTAGGAACATGAGTTGATCACTCGCTTATATCACATGTTCTTTTTCTGTAAGTAATAACATGTTATAGATATCAGTAGATATCAATAAGTGGATGACCCTATGTAAAGCCAAGTACACAGTATATCGTAACTTTAAGTTTTCAATCCTGTCCATATTATAGTTTTGATAGTTTGCAATTGTGTGATTGGATATTTCGAAAGTACAATAGTGGTACTAGTGGCGGTGTTAGTGATACAGTATATGATCCTATAAACAGCTTTTTTCGGTCGCTAGGGAAAACCGCCTGAAAATTGAGTCGTGTCTAGTCGTAAAAAATCAACATGGTAGGTCAATAAAATCTGCATTTTTACGAGACAGACAGATATGAATAGAGTATCTCTGCCTCTGTCTGAGACGTTTATAACATGTTACGCATGCGTAGAACGAGAACCTTCTTGCCTTCCATGTTGACTTTTCACAATTAATCATGACTCAATTTTCGGACGGTTTTCCCTAGGCCTCAATATACGAGTGTCGAGACCTGTTTATATGGTCGTAGTAGAGTACACGCACAGTATATGGATTGTGCAAGCATAGTGATTGTTACGGTAATATTTTGTTTTACTGCTTGTATTTAGTTTGTTTTGAATAATTAGCATAACATTTCGTGAACTTAAACAAATTATTCCACGATTTAATATAAGATACAATAACGCATAACGTTTATATGTTAGGAATTGTTTGGGTTATCGTATACATTTTCTAGAATAACTAGTCTAACCAAATTCCCACATGCTTTTTTGTTTACTAAATTGCTGAGTGGCAAAAATTAAAAGTTCTAACAATTATATTCGTTTCAGTTTGAAAATACATCGAGATGAGTAAAAAACGTAATCGACAACCAGATGCAAATGGAGAGTTATATGAATGTTCAACTGATTCGTGTAACGAATCTAATAATACAGGTTAGAATTCATTTTTTAAGAAACTTTTGTTGCAAAACCCTTATTTGTTTTTATAATAAGGAAATATTCATTTTCAAAAAGTTAGATTATATTAACTTGTTTTGTTAATAGAATTAAGTCTTAAAGAATTAATTAGCAAATATTTAGTTATTTGGTATAGTATATTTAGTATAATTAAAGTATAATTAAATTATGTAGTTATTTGGCATAATGTCTACATAATAATACATATCGAAAAATGTATAATTTAAACATTGATAAATTATGTAGTAGTTTTGTATAATGATTGTGCAATATCCATTCTTGTGGTATCTATATTTGTACTTATTAATTATATATTAATTATATAATTATATTCATCCTTATATTGTTCTTACTAATTAAATTATTCATTTATTATGTATTTGAATAAATTGTGATAATATTAGGTTATTGCACAAACTCTGTCTACTTCTTTGTTTTTAGAAACTATGTTTCAATGTTAAAATAAATATAACACTGATACATAGTAGATCAAATAAATTTGGTATATCTTGTTCGAATTTTTATTCAAATTTATTTGAGTATTTTTGATAGTGACATATTGAAAATCAATATAATAAAAATAAAGAAGAATTTGTGACTTTTATTAACACCAGAGTAAGATATAAGTGATAACTGAACAAAAGTTAAATGAAGAAAACCTTTGCGTACATACATGAACTTAAATTAAATGAAAAGTTTACTTTTCTTTATGCTAGTCAATGATCCACATGTTCGATTTTGAATACGCCTCTCCCTTTCTTTTTTACATAGAAGTAACTGATTTTGCTATCGTTACAGGTTTACCATTATTATATTTTTTTATTAACATTTGTTTTGATTGTTCTTTGCTGCTGTATTATGATTTCTGATGTATTTGCCTAATTCATCCCACAAATGTCCAATTGGGCTGAAATCAGATGATTAAAGGATATAAATTTGATTAAATATATTACAGGACAATTCCTTTTTAACTTTCTTCGTAATTTATATAAAGTTGCTATCTTGGTGGAAGATAGATGATCTATCAAGGTTTAATTTTTGTGCTCTGCCATCCAGATAATGTTTCAAAATGTAAAAAAGATATTGCATTTAATAAGTTGATGATTATACTATTTCAACCTCACTCATATTACCAGCGCTGTGGTTTATGATTAAATAAAGATATTTTTTCTATTTGATTATTTACTTATATTTAATAATTTGTCCATATGAACTTTTGTAAAATCTATTCATTTCGTTTTATTTAATTTATTAATAGAAGAGTTTCTTCACTTCTATATTCATTTATTATAATCTGCTTTTCAAATGATACTACAAATAATTTGAGATACAACTTTGTTACTATATTTAGTTTCAATCATATTAATTAATTTTAGTTTTTGATTCAATTTTATAATCAGTTTTAAAATTGTTTGTCTATAGAGAGGTTTCAATTGATGTGTGCTGTTCACTATGTTTTCAATCTTTGAAAGGTTTAGTTTTATCTTAATATATATCTATATTGATATATATTTATATTAACATATTAGCAACATCTTGAAGTATCTTCATTTCTGTTCTGTATTCCATTAGTAGTTCATGTAGAGGGATCGAAGTTTACATTTTTAGAATTAATTTTATACTTAGTTAATTTCAGATCTATTTCCTTTGTTTAGGAAAATGATATTGACTTAATATTGTTTAGTGTAGTAGCATTGTTACATTGTTCTTATATATTGTCTTATGTGCTCATAAGTATGTATAGAAAGCTTTTTGATCCCGATTCTACTCTTTCATATTAAAAATACATTTTTGACTCAAGTATTAATTAAAAGTTTTTTATGTCATTCATAAGTAAGCATACACCAGTGCAAATCATCTGAACAAGTGTTTATAACTCTTATTGGTTGTATGTCATATTTGATGTGATCTGGCAACTTTATTATATTAGTCATATCGCTAAGTGGAAGCCGACATAATAGGTGACTTGAGCACAAAATTTATCAAATAAAACTCTGATCTAGTGGTATGTACAAAATATTGACATCTGATAAGGCTCAACTATCATTTTTAAATAATATAACTTCAAAATTTATAAACCACAAAAATATTTATTTGACCCACTTATATGGTAATACAAATTGTGCTTAAAATGAAATATTTTCATTAATCTCTTTTATAGGCTAAATTTTATTTATTTTATAAGTTTTATAGAGATAATTAGATATTTAGAAAGAGTCTATAAGCATTTGAAATATCTAATAGTATAGTCCCTATAATCCAACATCTACATACATAGATGAGGAACTATCATAGATAATAGTGGAAAATACATAATTTGAAATAAATATATAAGATGTTTTCAAAAATTGAATTTGTAGAAAATAAGCAGTAACAGACAGGAGCTATGCAGGAACCTATTAATAAACTTAATAATCATATATAATAATGACATAATAAGTTAAACTCTTATGTGTAGTATATTTAGTTAATAGTTCTACAAAAATATTAATTAATATATACATTAATGTTCATAGATAATAAATGTCCACATATACCAAAGGCAGTAAATTTTAATAAAATTAAGAAATGTGTCAATAAAGTAGGAATTAGTATGGAATGTTCAATATGTAAAAAGTGCAAAAATGATTCATCAAAACTCAATGAAAAGGTATAAATTCAAAAACTTAAAACCTTTTTTCTTTTTAATATTATTTCTAAAGTGAATATATATAAAACTTCAGGAATGTGTAACAAATTCAGCTGTATTGATTTGCTTACAATGTGGATATCAAGGTTGTGGAAGAGAAGAATGTGGTCATGCTTTGGAACATTATAAGAAGCCACATAGTGATTGTCATGTTATGGTAGTTGAGAGTCTTTATTGGAGTGTTTGGTGTTTTCAATGTGAAACAAAGATTAATATTGGCTGTAGGTATGTATGAAAATAAATGTACAACTTTATATATGTACATAAAACAAAACGCACAAGAAATCCAAAAAATTGAATATACTATATATATTACTTCGTTTAACTGGAATAACTATACTGGAATATCTCACGAGGGATCGAAATCATCAGAAAATCAATATAATATAAGACAAAAACATACAAGTATCAGAGTCAAGTTAATTTTTTTTAATGGAACTCTGTATTTTTTTATTCATAACATAGTGGAATATCATAAATTAGATCCGAAGGCGTTAGATCAACGCAAATCGATAGCTGGCGCGATTGCATCGAATAACGACATCGAACATCGCTGATTAGATTATGCGCTATAGGTAAAGATCGCACTCTTTATTTTCCCTTATGTATCTCATTGTTAGATTTATACCTCAGCACTATAAATAAAACATATAAACTAAAAATGTTAAAAACATGTGGTTTTTATTTCAGAATGTACTAAACGGAAGAAAATAATTTTTTATTAATCAAATATCATTAAATAATTGAATGTAATAATAATATACAGAGAAATTTCTAACGAAGGCAAGGAAAATGATTCTCTAACGATTACGAGATAAAAATGATAGAATATTTGACTCAATTCGTGAATCTGAGATAATCAAATATGGAAACTCTGGAACTGTTAAAATTCTGAAAACTGTAGAACTATTAGTTAATATGAGCCCTGACTACTGATAATTGATTAAGAAAATCATTTTCTTTTTTCTAGTACATTTTTTTAAAAAGCGATCTTTTTTAATTTTTTTTAACTTATATATTTTATTTTTACTTTTTAGTCTTAAAAATTTCAGTTTTCTATCTTTTTGAAGAGTGAGTGAAGTTTCACTTACAAAATTTTACCCAGGCAGACAAAAAAGTAAACTAAATAAAAACCATTAACAGAGATCGAACTTCTTATTTCTTCTTATACATATTAGATTTATATTTTTAGCTTCTAGCAGTCAGTTGCTCTTAGTAAGCCAAAAGTCGAAAGAGCTCTTATGTTAAAGGCGGCTAAGAAACCGACGTTATAAATGGTTAAAGGAATGTTTAAACTGTCCATTCGACTTTCTGACTCACTGAAGGACTTTTGAACTGACTCCTAGTTATAAACTAAAGGTATAAATTTAAAGCGGATGAGAAGAAATAAGAAGTTCCATTTTTATTTATAGTATATATAACCTGATGAGGGTTACTCAATGCAGTTACGTCAGCTATAGAGTTGAGTTGATCTGACGTCTTTGGATTTAATTTTTGACATTTCACTGCATAGATAGATATCAGGCAGTTGTATTCAACAAACGTTACTATATTGCAGTAAACAAATACAGAGTTTCATTTAAAAAAATTACCTTGACTTTGATATATCCCCATTACTATATTTACAGAAAAATTATCTATACCACCTAATGTTCTACCAAATTACTAAACAACATTTACAATAATATTTTTTTGACCTATATGTATTAATATATATATATATATATATATATATATATATATATATATATATATATGTATATATATATGTTTATTGCATAAATATATATATATATATATAACCTTTATATAACATATATATACTAATTAAGAAATTAAATATGTATTCTAATAGTTTCTAGTATTCAATTAGAATCATAAAGTTTAGAGAAATGCTTTGAAAGAAAAGGTATTATATTACAAGTAGTTTTTAAATATTTCTTGACCATATAACCATAATAAACTTAATAATGAAATTAGATTATGAAATAAATTTAAAGAAATTTTGTTTGCAACGTCTATGGTATAGGTAATTAAGTAATAAAAACATTTGTTATAATTTCAAAATTGCGCTGTAATATACCTTTTTCAACTTTTTAGATTTAAACCTACTAGTTAGCTAAGTAATAATTTTTAATTTTTAGAAAAAAGCTTCAAGAAACAGTGGAGTTTATAAAAAGATCTAGTACAGTAAAAAATTCATTACAAACTAAGACATCAATAACACAATATCAAAATGAAGCCGTAGATATAAGTAAAGTAGATAAAGAAAAAGGTTTATACAATTTGCCTAAAGTAGGGGTATGTATTTTGGTAATTTCGGTTATTATTTTAATGAATTTCAATAAATTAAAACAGTCATTTGCAATGTAATTTGTTGACAAACATAAAGAAATTATGTAAGAATAATATTTAGATATGTACTTGATAAAAGTAGATGCAACTCATAATATGTGTATGTGATTAAAATATCCAATTCTATATTATTTTAGGGTTTAATGAATTTGGGAAACACCTGCTTTTTTAATGCAGTTCTGCAATGTCTAGCACAAACACCTTTCTTAGTCAAAGTTCTTGATGATTTACGTCTTCCTGGACAAAAATTCATTTTACCAGGAGGCAAACATAAGTTTGCCAATAACTCAGAAGAAGTTGATCTAGTAAGTTGTTTTTAAATGTATACCATCAATATACACTAAATAACACATAACGAGACATAAAAATGAAAATTGAATTGTTTTTTAATGAATTTTTTAATCAAAGTTAACATATAAACGTGATTGTATCATATACAATATTTCTTTTTTAATTTTTTTGAAAAATAGAATTACTCTAAACAAGTCATGTACAAAATAAGTTAAATTCCATTCTTTTAATGTGTTGAAATAAATCTGAGCTATATCGAATAATATTTGTAGAAATAATATTTGCATACACTTTATGTATTTAAATTAATAGTATCTAATACCTTTGCAGTAAATGCATCTTTCTTTAATTTATAATTAGTTGCTACCAGCATAAAAAATTAGTTTCCTGAGCAGTAATCATTTGCAACTCTATGTTTATTCTATATTATCCTATATAGTTATTTATATTATTCCATATAATTATTGTATTTATATTAACATTATATAGGATGTCCCATTTAAATCGATCCTTATGAATATCTCCGAAACTATTCATGATTAGACTGCGGATTTCCATGCATTTGTAGGAAATTTGAAAGTTTAAAATTGCATACAACGCGTATAATATGAAGAAATGTATAGAATACCCAAAGTATAGTGTTTGTTATGATGCTTGGTACGTAAAACAATCTTCTATTGAAATTTCTCCACCCAATTCTCTATTTTTTGAATTATATTCTGGAAAATATGAATTTGCATAAAAATTCGCACTCTATTCATGATAGTGGAAAATACTTCGAACAAAAGTTAAACTGTTTCGAGGAGAGTACTATTTGATATTAATGATTTTTTGTAGATAGAAATGTATAGAACATATGGAGGACAATCTTATTTTTTTAGTGGAACCATATATATTTTTTTTAAATGCATTATTTCTATCTTGGTATTTTATACACAAAAGTATTATTAGCACTAATTTGTCGCTCTTTCTTGTATCAATTAAAAGTTTAATTTTTTCTTCTTCTTCTAATAACAAAAATCGTCCTACAGTCGCGTAGTCAAATACGCACATGTCCATATAAACTTATAAACCAATGCGATAAATTGTTGTTAGTCTATTTGAAGTATACTATTTAGATTATTTAGATATTAAAAAAATTATAAAACCAATATATGTATAGCTAAGGCCAAGAAAATATATTAAAAAATGTGTATTTGCTTAAGGCAAACAGTACGGGTCTAGAGTAATCTAGACCTAGACTTTAATCTAATCTAGACTTTAGTAATGAATACTGGATTTTTGGATGAATATCGTAACATTTTCTTGCCGAAAGTATGTGACGAATGTAGAGGTTTCGCTGAACGAAAGTTAAAATATTTACTAAACTAATGGTTTCTCGACATAAATAAGTTTGCAGAAAATAGCTAAGGTGAAACAATTAATGTATTAAAAAATACATGGTTTCATTAATGAGTTTCATTAAAGTTGAAAGTTATGAAGATGACCTTCATATGTCCTCTATGTGTCCAGCTACAAAAACCTAATGTCATCACATTATGTTCCCCTCAAAACAACTTACTTCTTGTTTGAAATATTTTTCAGTATCATGATGAGTTTCGGAAATATTCGCAGGGATCGATTTAAATCCTGATTAATCTACATACTCTGTATACTAAGTAACAAAATTAAAGGATCAATAAATTTTGAAAAGAGATCTTTAATTTTAAGCTGTTATCAATTATACAAAAATAGCTGCGGAGTAAATGGTCTAAGTTTCATTTCATCTACTTGCATCGCGTTAGCAAGAGAAATCCGGTGACTCGAAAATTCAGAAAAATTTGAAAGTTTATAGAAATTACGCTAATAATGAAACCATTCTTAGTTCCAGCAAGCAAACATTTAATAAAGATGAAACCATTCTTCAAAACAAATACAAGTTTTTGTGTAGTTTTGAATATTTACAAAACTGCACGTGATATAAAAAGCAGCTAAATTAAAAGTTTTATAATCTTTTGATACTTAATTTTTTATAGTTATAGGCTAGATTCTAGTTGCACATTGCACAGTTAACAAATCGACTGATCAACCAATACGACACGAAACAGACACATTTTAACACTAGGTTTACGGGACGCGTCATTTCGACGCATTTCGAATTTCGTGAGGTAAATTACACGAGACGTTTATATTTTTCTTCTACCATTTATACTGACTCTTATCCATTTAACGAGACAAATATATATCGAAAATCATTTTCTTCAAGGTTTTCTAGTTTTTAAGTTTTCTATGTGGTATACCTATCTCTACGGATACGCGTCATTTTGACCCAATCGAAATGTCCGTAAAACCTAGTGTTAAATGGGAGCCTTCGCAGTTTCGCAGTTTCGAGGGTCGCACAGTTTCAGCTTTGTAGCGGCAAATCCAATACTAATGCAACAGTGAAAATTCTTTATTTTTAATATTCTGTTCATAAAAGTTTCATTAACATATTGGTGTGGTTTTCCTGATTAAAATGAGACCAAACACGATATTGTTATAAAATTGGGTAATGTAATTTACTATAAAATTTTATAACAATATGAAGTTTGATCTCACTTTAATTAGAAAAATCTCAATTCAATGTATTAATGAAATTTTTATTAAGAAAAAATATAAAATAAAAATGTTGCCTCTGGATTAGTGTTGTTTCACCGATACGAAGGTGAAAGTGGCCTTTTGGAGGGCCCTAACTCTAGTTAATATTTGATACGATCGCCAGGCAGCACTTCCATTACTGCGCAAGTAATGATTTTAATGAAATATGTTTTAAATGAAAGTTGGATGGTTTAGAGGGGGACATAATTTGACGCGATTAGCTTTTATAGAAGGATGTGTGGGGGATATATAAACCAATTTTTTTTAAAAATGAAACTATGAACATAAAAAGTCGGCACCCTGAAAGTTTAACAGCTGTGCTGAATAATATATTGTCCATTGAATAATATATATATAATTTTTTAATCTTTTGATTAGTTTTTATTATTTTGTGTAGCCTTTTTAAATTAAATTACGTATATATAGTTTCTATATATATGTAATATAGTATATATAGTTATATATAGTTATTAAGTATCTAAATCTTGTCGAATTAATTGTTAATTTTTGTTGTAAAATGTTATTTCATTGAATATTCATAAACTTCAAACAATTCTACAAAATATAGATAAATTGGAATTTGGATTTTCGGTATTATAGTAAAACTTTTCTTATTGTCAGTTTTATACGTATAAATGAAGTCCTTCAGTATGTATGGTTACAAAAATTGTAAAAATTCGAGTAGATCGTAATCTCCTGTGATCTTACGTAATTATAATACGCTATGTTTCTTTCGTTTTCCTTCGAGTAATCAAAATTAATATCCGGCATATAGCAGCTCTATGAGTGAGAAGCAAGCGACCGGCAGTACAGACGGTTTCAGACTATCATTTACCATTTTCATTCAGGAATGTTTGGAAAAGTTGTTTTCACTTTTAAAAATTCTCTTCACTAGCATAAACGTTGGAAAGGGCTCTCTTTTTATAGAATTGAATGTCATTGATCATGTTGTCTTTTTTAAATATAAGAAATTTGTAAGATTAAAGAAAAACACAATTTTCGTACTAATAAAAGAGGCCATTTTTTAACGAACCATTTTCTGACGATCATTTCGATATAAAAGGGAACATTATTTACATTCGGATGTTATGGTGTACGAGATATTAATTTTTATCACATACTTATACAGAGTGTCCACGGTAACTCCGGACAGTTCTTTACATATTTTCTAATGTATTGCAGCTACAAAAAGTTTTTCATATGAAGATTATATGGCATAAGACAGATACATTTTTTAATGAAGGCGAATATTTTTTACGTAGTTATTTTTCGAGCGAAGATGATCAAGTTCGTTTTTCTACGTGGAACATATTTTTCAGATCATTTGATTGTGTTTCTTAAAAAGAATTCACTAACTCTCCATATATACGACTAACTTTAATTAGTTCTTGAGATATTGAGTTTACAAATTTACTGATTTTTGCGGAAAGAACTTCACAGAAGTAGGAAGCACAGACTGGTGATATTTGCGCGGTGACATGTGCTAAGCATTGCTTCTTGAAACAGATACGAATAAACAAATATGTATATACAGTAATATAATTTATATTATATTATTATATAATATAAATTATTATTAATATTAATATTTATTATTATTAATATTAATATTATTAATATTATTATATAATATAAATTATATTACTGTATATACATATTTGTTTATTAATAAAGTAAGTAATATAATTTTCCTGCCTATTTTTTAATCTCTTAATGAGGCATCATAAGCTAGAAATCTGAAGAGTTAATTTTTGACGTGATTCAATTGGTATTGGATACCGTGCTTGGGATCTAGTTGCTTCTACTGTGTGTAGCGTCGGTTAGGATTGAGATTCCGAAAATCAACCGGTGGGGCGCTGTTCTTAATCATTTTTAAGAAATGTTAGGAAGAGCGATGGCTCTATGATACGGCCAAACGTCGCGTATTTTCAGTTCGGTTAAATCTTCATTCAGCAATTTCATTAGCATTAAAAAAATATATTTATAATAATATAAAAGAAATACATTTAAAATAATAATAATATTGTCCTTTGACACTATTTGACGTAGAATGCTTCAAAGAATGAATGTATGTAAAAAATATATGTAATTTCATCTAGAAAAACGAAGTTGACCTTTATGCGTTCTTTACACATCCTCCTATAAAAACGCTGATCACGTTAAGTTATGCCCTACCCTATATACGATTGGTTCGCACGTATCTCATTATCATAAACAACACGATAACAATGTCGTGTTTGGTTTCACTTCAATCATTCATTAACAAAAAATAAAAAATAAAAAAGTTTCATTATTGCAATAGTGTTCTCTGACTGATACGAAAATGAAGCGGACCCCACTGTGGGGTGGCCACGCTGTACGACCCTCTCAAATGTTTATTTCCGCATGACACGGCGCTGGTGAACGGGTTTATTGTCTTTCTTCACCGCTCCGCCATCAATCCTTTTCTATTTCGCGACGTGCTGCTGACGTACACACATGCATATGTATATATATATGGACACCGTCGCATAGTTATGTGATTTTAACTGTTCGGTTGGTTGGTTTGTCGGCTGTATAATGCGTAGCTAGAACCTAGAACTTTTTTCCACTTGCGGCTAGTCGCGCGCGATGCCAAATACAGGTCAGCTTAATTTTTTTTAGTGAAACCATACATTTTTTAACATATTAATCAATTCATTAAATCATTCGTCATAAAAAGTTAGTAACCTAGTTATGTCGAGACATTGTTAGTACTAAACAAAAATTTTTTTTGGAAAAACTAAAGGATATAAATAAGATAATTAACTTTGGAGTTTCTGTCGAATGTTAACAACCAAACATATGTGTAGTATCACGGTAGAAAATCTCTCATCATTATAATATTAATTATTTATGTTAAAGGTATTATAAATTATAATATTATATATTATTATTATATAATAATGCATAGCAATGTAAGGTAATACTATTATATATTAAAACGCCTTGAAAAGACGTAAAATAACATTCAGTCACATGTAGTTGTTCTGGATGTGGGTATGACATATATGTATTTCATATACTTTGTAGTCGCGTGCAATTGATCTTGACTTCGCACAATTTCGCGTCCGCGACATCGCATCCTTAGGCGTGGCAGCGCGTATAGGAATTGTACCATATTCAACAATGGATTTTGTATGACTGAGAGTCGCGCGCGACTAATCACAAGTGGAAAAGGGGATTATAGTTTTGACATTTTCTATGCTCTATACTGTGTAAAGAATTTTTGAGAAAAGCTTTTCTTCCTTAATTTTTTGTAGTTTTAATTTTTGATGACACTCAAATAGATAGTTTATTATATGTATATACTTGTATTATATACTATTATAAGTATATGCTATATGACAGAGACACTGAAATTTCGACTATGAATTCATTAAGACTGCTAATTTGCAAGCGTTATAAGTGTAGTTATGGTTATACTTTTATGATAGTAGAATAAAATATATGTACATATTTCGCACGGTTGTGCTTACTGTGGTGGTTACGTAAGTTACAATAATGATACTCTTTTTAAAACAGAAATATCTTTCGCATAACGCACAATGTATAATTGCGATTTTACTATACACTCCATGTACGTAGCGGAATAGTTCTTGCTTCTTTAAAAGAATGAAAGTCTATCGGATTATCAAAATTCATATAAATAGATGAGTACACAGTAGTACATATGTTTATACAAAACTATTTAGGAGACGAAAATATACACACAAGTAGAATTTTATTATATTATTACACGCATGAAGATTTCTATCATACTTGTGCAGTGTGACAGTTTCAGAAAAACTTCGTACTTTCGTTGGTACCACCTGAGCTATTTTTTTTGCAGAGCTCCAAATTTTTCTAAATTTTTGAACTATCAAACTTCCGTTATAAGTTTATTTCCTTCAAACATGCTTGTTAACATAAATCTGATTAAAGCCTCCTCTTTACAATGTCTTCCTGGAAGTAGTTGGTATATTATTTTTTGTCACCATTTTTTTATCGGTGTAATTTAAGTCAAATTTATCAATGATTGCACTATCAATTATACACATGTTTTGAGAAAAAATCTAGTCTCGAAAACCTATTTTCCCGCATCGCTTTTGTAAGTAAAAATTTTAGGAATTGTAGGTGTCAGGCCACCGTTAGTAGTTTTTATAAATATGTACATATGATCGTAACAAAAATTAATGTAAATTAGTATACACAGTACAGTCAAATGTTTGTATGTATTCTCGATGAATCTTCAACATCTATTTATTCCAAAATGAAGCTTATGAAAAAATGTCACTAAATTTTCAACTTATTTTTTTATGTAAATTCATTCCCTTTAATATTACACCAGCAATTGAGATGATCTGAGAAATTTTTAAAGACATAATTATATCTTAGATTAGACAATGTATGCATGTAAATTATAGAATAATTATTAAAAATATAAGAGCTCCAGATAAACAGATTTGAAAACAGATTTAATTGTAGTCATAAAATTATAAGTATAATTATAAGAAAAGCACATAATGTTTTTGCAAGTACTGAAACATTCCTTTCTTTAATGAGTAAGTGTTTCGTCATTTGTTATATTTCTATAAAGTACTAATATCGCAGATTATGTTCCATTTAAAATTAAGTAAGATTTTCTCGATATGTTTTTTATATCGTTAAGAGCAAGCAGCTTATTCAAATGGTTCTATGTATAATTTTGTAATAATTGTCAATTGGATTAAGTCCTTTTTATATTACAAGATGTGCATTATAATATTTATACATTTAGTGATATTATATGCTTATAGTAATATTATGCCATAAATAACTTGCCATTACATAAATTATTTAAATATTATTAACAAAATATTTTTTAGCCACCAATAGAGGGTATTTTAGAAGGTTGGGGCAGTTTTACCTCAATTTTATGCAAAACACTTACAGAAATGCAAAATACTGATGAACGTCAATCTTATCGTCCATCAGAGTTGTTAAACTCGTTTAAAAAGAAAACAACGCAATGTATGGATGGAGGGCAACATGATTCGCATGAACTTCTCAGACATCTTCTAGAAATAGTACGAAATGAAGATCTCAGGGTGAGTATATATTTATTTTATTTCATTTTATATATAGTAATGTTTACAGCAGTGAATTATGTTAAGAACGGAATAAGAGAAAAAGAATTAAAAGTATTAAAATTGTGTTAAAAAATATTATTACATGAAAAAATAATATTGTTACGAATTCTTTATTCATTCTTAAATATTATTACAGTAATGCAATGAAATAGATTCTTCATTAAGATTTTCAATTTTCTTGTAAATACTGTACTATTTTTTTGTATAGCACACCCTAAGAGGTATTTTTGCAATGTTGTAGAAGTCAATATTTCATAGTTATAATACACTGAAGAATAACATGGTATTTTATTTATGATATTATCATATTTTTCGGAATCATCATGTGACATTGTTAAACAACCAACGAAATTATTTAAAATTATAATTAAGATAACTAGATAGTTAATTTGCAACTCTCGTCACTACGGATCGAACGCTATCTCTTACGTGGGCCACAGTCTCTTGACAACGCTAGTGTCACATAGAAGACATAAAGTCACGAAAATAATAGATCGCCCGTGATCTCCTCGTGTCGCAGTTCGAACGTTTCACAAATAAGGTGAAGAAATTGAACTTTGTATATGGTAATAGAATTTATTATGAAGATCCAACAGAGTGACGGTTCAAAATGTTACAACAGACTGATTCAAAATGTTACAACAGACTGAGACTTTAGTCCCTCTGGAAGGGTTGTCATTTGGTGTATCTCAGAGGCGGCTATTCCGTTACTATTTGGTTATTGTTTCGATGGCTGTGTAGATAAATGGACGTTAGATTTGCTTTGCTCCGTTGAAGTGTATGGCTCTGGTGGGTCGCCTGATTTGAATGATCCCGTTATCTTCATTTTCGGTAATGTTTTGGAAAGCGACCGTCCCATGGGCTGATGGATGAATTTTTGATGCATATTGTTTACGTGAGCGCTTTGGTAGGCTTACGGTAGGGATTTGATACATACATTTTTAGGAAGTAATCGATGTAGACATTTGAAAAGTTTACATTTGTACATTTTTCGTAGGAATAATAATATAATGGTTTTCCGTTTGTAAAGATACGAACGTCAATTCTTCCAGCTTGGAGACAGCAGTCGGGCAAGTTTTGACGGTTTGTTGGTTATTAATTAATTCTATTCTACGTTCAGGTGAATTGATTCTATTGAGTTGAATTCTTTTACAAATGTGGATGATTAACGTTCGTTTACAATATTTGTTTAAGTAGTGGCTATCGACGAAGGTGTATTGTTCTGAGTTGGTTAGTATTAAGTCAGTTTCTACTACGGGTGCTATAAATACTTGAAAGGTATCGGATAAATTTGTGTTATTTTCCATTCATTGTTTTCCTGATATGATAGTATTGATAATTTTGTCGATATGTTCTAAGAAAACGTTGGCATAATTTAGTGGTCTTACTACTAGATTGCTTTAGATGTATTCGAGGGCTAAAATTATCCATGTTATGGTCTCCTTCCTGAAAAATAAGGCTTTAATCTTTTATCGTGGATTCTTTGCGTTTGGCCATTGGAATATCCAATAAGATAAGTGGGTGGATGGGATGAGAGGATTTCTGCCGGTCCTAGCCATTCGTGGTCTAGTTTGTTGGTTTTGTGATCGTTATGTATCCATACTTTATCTGTTACTTGGAATATCGTTTGTGTTTTGATAATTTTTCGAATTTGATGTAGATTAGCGTTATGTAGATTTTTCCGGAGGTTAAATAATTGATCTTTAGTTAGGGTGGGGTTGTTTGATATTGAGAATGGCATGTTAGCTTGTCTTCCAAATGTTAATTCAAATGGGGTATGTCCGGTCGTTTCGTGTACTGAAGTATTATATCCCATGCATATTAGTTTTAAATTTTCGTCCCAATCGTTTTGTCGGTCGGTTGTACAAGTTCGAATAAGATCTTTTACTACACCATGTGTTCGTTCGAGAGATCCGTTAGATTGCGGGTGGAAAGAAGTAATTTTTATGTGTCGAATTTTGAAAGCCTTTGCAATTGTATCCATCAGTTTACATATAAAGTTTCGTCCCATGTTCGTGAGGATACTTTTCGGTGCGGAAAATATGTACACATAGTGATCAAAAAGTTCGTTAATGATCGAATTGGCTGTTAGATCTTTTAAAGGTATGAGAACGAGATATTTGTTTAATTGATCTTGGATAGATAGGATAAATTGGTTGCCTTGTTTAGTTTTGGTGAGAGGTCCGAATATATCCATTGCGATTTTATCACTAGGGTTAACGGGTGTGTCAGTTATTATGGGTTGCTCTTTGGTCCTGATACGGTTTAATTTTTCTCGTTGGCAGGTTTCGCAGTTCTGTATAAATTCTGTGACGTCTTGCTCTAGGTTTGTCCAGTGATGGTATTCTTGTATTCGTTTCACGGTGCGGTGTATACCTAAGTGTCCTACTATTTCGTTATGATTTTCGCGTAGTATCGTTTGTTTTTGTTCGTTATCGTAGTGTACTGGCGGATCTTGTCCAAATATTAGTTTAATTTGAGGGAATCTGGCTGTTAGATACCTTAGCACGAGTTGAATGTTTACCTTTTCTAATGTGCTGAAGCTATTGTCGTTTATTCCTATATGCAAGTGTCCAGTTTGGTGTTTAATAAAATGTTTAGTTAATTGATGCAACCAATGCTGTTCGTTAAAGTCTCCTAGTTCGGTCTTTGTAATTTGTTTAAAGTGTGGTTTGTTAGGTTTTTGAGTTATTGGAGCTGGGGTGATATATTGGTTT
This sequence comes from Bombus vosnesenskii, assembly GCF_011952255.1. Taxonomy (NCBI): domain Eukaryota; kingdom Metazoa; phylum Arthropoda; class Insecta; order Hymenoptera; family Apidae; genus Bombus; species Bombus vosnesenskii. The sequence goes on from NW_022883009.1 coordinate 1,692,465, forward strand.
TTCAGTCGATATATTCGTCATAATAGTTCGGGTTTTTTTAGATTGGATTGGATACAATCCAATTAGATTGGTGATAGGATACATACCTGTATAGAGCGTCTGCAACTGTATTTTCTTTTCCTTTTTTGTATTCAATTTCATAATCGTACTCCTCGAGTCTGAAGCGCCATCGCATGAGTCTCGATGAGGGATCCTTAACATTTTTTAACCACTTTAAAGCTTGATGATCACTTTGAATCTTAAATTTTCTACCAAGTAGGTATTGCCTTAGTCTTTTGATTGACCATACTATTGCTAGTAACTCTTTGTCGGTTGTGGAATAGTTTTTCTCAGGCGGGTTCAAGGTTCGGGATATGTAGGTATTGCTCTTAATCCTTCGTTACTTGCGTCTGTTATTAATGTAAATGTTTTTTAAGTCTGGGTATTGTCGTACAAGAGCTTCACAGAGTTTTTGTTTCAGTGTGTCAAATGCAAGCTATTGTTTATCAGTTCAGTGGAATGGAGTATCTCTCTTTGTGAGATCTGTCAGTGGTTTCGCGATTTTAGAAAATTTGCTTATAAATTTTCTGTAGTACACAACGAGTCCTAAGAATGACTTTATGTGAGTCGCGGTTTTTGGTATTTTAAAATCTTTCACGGCCTGAATCTTTTTAGGGTTGGGTTTTACTCCTTCTTTTATAGTAATAAAAGAATGTCCTAGATATTCTAATTCTAGTTTCACAAATTCACATTTGTCCGGTTGTATCTTTAATCTTAAATTTTGTAATCTGTCTAATACAATGGCTAGATTTCGGTTGTGCTCTTGGATGGTGCTTCCGAATATTATGATATCGTCTAAGTATATGAAACAGATATTTCTTACTAATCACCATAAGGCGGTATACATCATGCGTTGGAACGTTGCCGATGCGTTTTTGATGCCAAAAGACATACGATTATAGTAGAAATGACCTTGTGGAGTTGAAAATTTTTTGGATTTTTGTTCCATAGGTATCTGGTGAAATCCTGACGAGAGGTCTAGAACTGAGAAAAATTTAGCTTTGCTTAGTGATAGAGTATTTCGTCCGAATTTGGCAAAGGATACGCGTCTTGATCTGTTTGCTCGTTTAATTTTCTCCATATTTAATTTTCTCCATATTTGTTTACCTGATACATCTAATTTCTTTGGAACTACCCAAATTGGTGCGTTATATGGACTATCCGATGGTTCTATGATACGTTTGCTTAGCATGTCGTTGATTTGAGTCTCAGTTTCTTTTTTATGACATTCGGACAGTCTATAAGATTTGATGTTTATAGGTTTGTCTGTCTTGAGTGTGATTGTATGTTCGGTTAAGTTAGTGCATGGTAGTGAGTCTGTTTCCATGTTAAAAACGTCTAGGTAATCGATAAGGAATTTCTCAAGGGGTTCTCGAAGTTCTGGATCAATATGTTTGGTACGTATTATTTATGCAAATTTATTAATTTGTCTTAGCTTATGGGGTTTTCTATTTCGTTTATAATATGACAGATTTGCTTACCAGTGTTGATAAAGCATTTTGTTGTGGGCTTTCCTTCGATGTATTGGGTTGAACTTAAAGTTTCACCTGGTCCTATCTCGTTATCGGTGTTCTGGAATGGTAGTATAATCTCGTCCAAGGTTAGTTTATCGTTAGTAACGTTGTATTGGTACTTTGTAAGGAATGGGAGTCCAGTTATTCTATCTTCTATTAGGGGAAAGTTGTCAGGGACTACGTGAAATTGGTGATTCTTCTTGAGCTTGTTTAGATTACAAATTTTGTCGGTGGTGTGTTTGTCATTTTCCATTAGGAAAGTCTTTAGGCTAGAGGTTTGAACGTTCTCCTTTATTAGGTTTATTCCTGCTGCGGTATCAATGAGAAATCTGACATTCGACAACGCAATTCGCACTCTCTGACTTCTCAACTAACACTCTGACTGTTAATTCATCTTTCTCCCTTAGCATTCCTTTGTCTTTTGTCTTAGCTCCACCAAGCACGTGTTCCGCAACCGCTCGTGACCAGGGTCACGCAGGCCTTTTCCGCGAAACTATTCGATTGAAGGATCGACGATACATTGTTGGGCCTATCGGCACTTCGGCTTTCTCGCGACATTGTTTATAGTTCGCCCGATATCTCTTAGGCCTTTCGTTCACGATACTACAATAGCGTTGAGCAATTTATTATCACTCGCATCAATTTCTGTTACATCCTGTTTATCTTCCTTTATATGTTTGTTTGAGTATACATTCAGCTATATCATAATTTTTAGTAATGACCTTGAAAGATTCCTTCTGCCGCATTTTTCATTAGGGCTATGCATAGCTCTTTTCGGTTTAATCAGGTTTATAACTGCCTTCAGCTCTGCTCACATATCTAGCTTTAAGGTTTCAAAAAATACTTTCCACTTTGTTTCTTTGCTTTTCATAATGAATAGTGTTGTAAGTTATAGTTTATGACATTGTATTCTTTGGTTCTAGTCCATTGGAACTTTCTTCTATGATATAACAATATTTGCCTTCTTTCTAACCTTTGTTAAAAATATCTAATTATCTTCCAACACTACTGTATCTATTAGAGAAAAAGATATTTGGCAATCACCTGAAGACTCTGTAGTATAATGATTGATGATATGCAAGATACTAGGTAACCGGTGATACAACCTGGAAGGCGATGTTTTACATAAAAAAAAAGACCAAAATGTAGAATGCAATTTTTTTTTCATATAAGGCTTTGTTGTCGAGAAAATTAACTTCGACAATTTGTCAAATACATGTATAAGTACTGGGTCAAGTCTCGACGGATTTTATACTGTTATCTTTATTCGTAAACATTGTTGATATGTCTATACGATCTATTACCTATTATCTAAACTATTACATATTACCTATTACATACAAATGTTTACCTCACAGATATGTTTTCAATTTAAAAATTATTGAAATTAATCCTTTTTGTAGTAGAAATTAATTTAAAAAACTTCTGTAAAGAAATATTTTAAAATAAATTAATTTTTTAATGAATTCTCGAAAACAAAGCATTATATGAAAAAATTTTATTCTATATTTCCGTCTTACTTTTTTTTATGTGAAATCAGTCCATTTTCGGTTTGATTATTGAATTAGTTACCTGATACCTTGTGTAACCTTCAGATCTTAAAAGTGGATATTCTGTATCGATGTCACGTTCCATACGTTGAAACCTGCATCAGTATCAGGTTTGCTCACCAATTAGAACAATACATATACTGATTCTTATATCTATGTGAGCTGCAACCGATGTCAATATATCAATATTAAACAACAACAAACAAAATCAAACAAAATCATCCATTTGTTTCTATCCATTGCAAACATCGGTATATAGAGCTGTGCAGGCCGGCCTGAGTGTCTTGATCCTCAGCTTCAGGACGGGTCGAAAGTTGGAAAAAGTTAGGACAGGATACGGCGGATCTTGGTGTACCCGTATCGCTCGGGACTCTGAAACTAAATTTTGGATATTAGTCATAGATTTATTGTATGTGTCAGTATGAGCAGGTAGTCTTTAGGTAACTTCGTGTCAGCTCTGTCAGGATAACTTGAGACACGGCAGCCCGAGATCCATCTATTTTAAGAAGAGGCAAGAAAGAAATGATGATAACAATATGAATAAATACTATATTTAAAATTTTGAAGAAAAATTAGTTCTCCCGGATTTCGATGATTCTTGAATATGTTATAGAAATCAACATTTTGAACAATTTTTCCCATATATATAATCGTTGATTTCGCTTAGTTTCTGCAATATCGCAAAAAGCTGCAAATACTACAACAATGTGTTTCTATCTATAGTTGCGGTCGTTTATCTCCTATTTATAACCGCGGGTCGGGCGAACTTAAGGACTCGTGCACAATGCGCATATGCGAGGCTGTAAGAAACGTCTGTTATAACTTATATTTAATTCAATTAAAAGTGAATATCTTTAAGGCATTGAGTTTAGGTTTGGAGTAGATTTTTCAATTCGGCTACCGCGTGGCGGCTGGCAAAGCCTGCGCGAGATAGTAGCAAATTAATTGTGAAAGTAATAGGCGAATGAATAATTGAGATATTATTTTATGAAAAGAATAATTGTTCTTATTTTACGGAAACATTACTGGCCGCCTCATGGCAGACGAATTGAGGACACGAATCCAAATCCAAACCCAAATCCAATATATTAATGATATTCACTTTTAATTGAGTTATAACAGATATTTTTTGCAGTTTCATGTATGCACGTTTTACACGAGGCCTTTATTTAGCTCCCTCGTCCTTTGTTTACAAACAGAAGACAAGCGGCTGTCGGTGTGGCTCGCTTTCTCAGCGACCGTCTTCTCCTTATTGTGATGTCACATTTAAAGCCTTTAGGCGACTAGCAAACCGCTCTGTGTTTTCGTCCAATTATACTTCTAAAATAGCCCATAGATGGTGAGCAACATTTGACTATAATGATAAGTATGCATGTTACACTCTTGCCTTTTTCATATGTTTTCGCGAGCGCGAGTTCCAAGCTAAGTGGATAAGTCTGTATGTAGGTCAATGACTGATATCTGAATCGAATTTCAGGATTCCGAAACTTTCGGTATCCATTTGGTGCTGCGCAGTATTATAGAGGGCGCTTAAAAGATATATTTTAAACAAATAATTTCAAACGGATCAAACATACACACAGACGCGGGATCTGCTTTTGATATCGGAACAATAGAACATCGGAATAGTCTGGTCCGACTGATCGGGTGCTTTTCCCTTGGGATCTTTCGCGGAATAATTGTCTTGTATAAAGTATCAATGCTCAATGCTTGCTTGATAGTTTGTAAAGATACTGATACTAATACTATACAGTGTCTTTATTTCAATGCGACACACGATTTTCCATCCATTTACAGTCATTTATAAAAAAAACAACGATTGGTAGCGAATCAAAAGAATCATATTTTTTAAAGGGATCTTATTTATTTTTTTAATTGTGTTGTAGAAAATATTAAGGTAAAAAGCATATTATACAGCATTTCCGTTTTCACAATATCAAGATTGTAATGGTGAAAATGGTGAAAAACTTAGTACAATTTATAAGTTACGTCTATTTATCATTGACTAATTTACTGAAATTAATTTTTTTGAATTCAGTTGAGTCAGATATGTTGAATTCTACTTGTTAATATATAGTTCTAATTTCAATTTATAATATCAAATGCTTAAAATACCCTACACTTCGATTTATTCTTTTATTCGAATTAGTTATATTCGAACTGTTTTTAATAACACGACCTTATTTTATTATTAAATATGTATCTGTAACCGCCAAAAAAGTAATTTTCTTGTATGACTTTATTCAATATACCAATTACATCTCTCTCCCCCTTTCTTTTTCTCTCAATGACTAGATATTAATATAGAAATGTGATATCTTATCAATATACAAGTTTCTGTAGTATGATCGTAATTCAGAATTGAAATTTGGTTGCCTTGTCTATCTGAAGACGTAAATGTTATCGATGTGTATTTTGTAATTATGTTTACTTTCTTTTAGCATATGTGTGAGACAATAATTTTCTTAACTTCTTTACAATGGAGCCATATTCGTCGACATAATATTAAAACTTTTTAACTTACTACAATCCATTTTACTATGACTTACTTTTAACTGACTATAATCCATCATTCCAGAAGTATAGTACAAGTCGGTAATTATTGATAAATAACGACTGTCGCTATTTTAAATTTCAATGATCTTTTTTAATGTGTTGTAGATATCAACATTTGGAACAACTGTTTCCTTTGCGTGTTTCCGATGAAATTTTAGTTTTTGAGATATTTACAGAAAACTGTCGGTACTACTACAGTGAATTCTGCCCATATGTGTGTATTTATGACATTTATGACACAATCGCCTCTTGGCAATCTGTGTATATCCGTTAACCATTCATCTCTTTATATTTATAGCATATTTTTTTCAAATCTAAATAATCATTCATAACTTCCCCTGTAAGGCTGCAAGAAACGTCTTCGGAAATCTGTTTCGACGATAGCCCGATTTTGACAGTCGAATAACTAAATTCTGATATCATGGCTAAAATGTTTCCAATTTGCAAATAATAGCAATATAATGTTACTGGTAGTTATGTTATTATTTATTACTCAAACCTATGGGTGACCGTCCTCTGTGGCTAAATTTGTAAGATTAATCCAAACCTGACCAAGAACATTAATGATAATAATTTTTAATATCCCATTGTGCACGGGGCTGTAATCCGAAAGATCCATGGAATAATCAAGCTCGTCAATCCTTCGTTCATATTGTTACGACGGTGTATGAAATTGTTATTTGTCGCACTAGAGATGTTCCCGGAAGCGAGATATATCGTTTGTTCGAACCGATAGTAGTTTCGGCAATGACCGCGAATATTGAAAAGAGAGCGTTCGCTTCTCAACTTTTGAGAGGAGTGCGGATGTGTGAACTTGTGTTGTAATATAGAAACGTGTATAATTGTTTATGGAGTTCATTACTGTATCTTTATCAAAGTTATACAAAAAGTCTGTAAATATATAATGTGTAAAAGCTAAGTTTGCCTTAGCTTTTTAAGTTCGGCCGCGAGGCAATCGGCAACCAATTCTAACGCACACGTTGCTAGAGATGCACAATTAAGTATAGGTAGAATTCACTGTAGTGGTACCGACGGATTTTTGCGAATATTTCAAGAACTAAGATGGAGTGGTAGTTACATGTATAGAAAAAAGAGTAATTGTTTACGAAGAAGCTCACTTCGTCGATTTCAATGATTTTTGAATATGCTGCGGAAATCAACATCTGAAACAATATTTTCCTATACATATAACCACTGCTCAGCCATAGTTTCCGACATTTTTGACATTTTTACTTTGATGTGTACTAGATGCCGCTTAGGCTTGGGTTAGACTAGTTTACGGACATGATTATATTACATGCTCTGACTGCGATGAGTTTATAATCTCACGTTTCAATCTGTAAACATAGGGAGAGAGAAGATAAGATTTTTAGTTGTATATAATAAAAAATTTGACCTACGCTTAACCCAATATAGGTCATCAAACTTTTTGGCACGAATTTGCCATAAATTGATTGAAATAAGATTAGAACTTATTTAATTTCTAGCAAGTATGATTTGTATTGATTTAGGCTTGGATACGTTAAACTACTTTTCGTGAGATGGCTGGCCAACAATAACTGCAATAATGAATTTAAGGACTGTCCTACTAAAAATCGTTTTTTAGATTCTACAAAATCATCGCGGGTCAAGTATGTAAATGTGATGCAGAAGAAAGTTTGTCATTTACTGAATGCTCTCGAATAGCTAAGCTTGATTACATTTTTTCTCATCTCCTTGTGTTTAAATATTGAAATGTGAGATATATAAACCCATAGTGGTCAGGGCATATAATATAATCATGTCCGTAAATAAGTTTAACTCAAATCTAAGCGGCATCCGACGTACATCAAAGTAAAAAATGTTAAAAATATTTTCATAAATATCCTGGAAACTAAGGCCAAGCAGGGATTATATGTATAGGAAAAAGTTGTTCATAATATTGATTTCAACAACATATTAAAAAATCATCGAAATCGGAGAGTCCCTCCGATTCATGTGCCTGATAACATTAAAAAATCATCGAATCTAGGATAGTGACAGATTTACATATAATTACTAATAGGTTTCTCAAATTTGATTCAACATGTCAACCAAGTTATTATATACAACAACGATAAATACAATGAAAGTCAAGGTAATCATCGATATCTTACCCATCTCATAGATTTCGATAATTTTTGGATATGTTATAGAAATAAATATTTTGAACAACTTCTTCCTATACATATAACCGCCGCTCGGTCTTTGCGAGATATTCGCAAAAAGATGTCGGTAAATATAGGCAGAATTCTTTCTGCCTATAATTGTGCATGCGTGACAACGTATTTTTTTTTTTTTATTTAAAATTTCACATTCACAATTTGTCCAATTTGGACATTTGGTAGAATTTTTTATCTGTTTGATTATCATGTGGGTGGCTACCCCCAATGGGGTACCATCTTCGTGTTTGTTAAGATATATCCTTTGTGAGATCTGCTGGGTGTTTCCTTTTTAGTCTTGTTTCTATGGTTGTGTTGAACGTTTCCGCTGCCAGCCGGTTCGGGTGCGTTGCTATTCTTTCTCTGTACCTTTTTGCGAATCTGCTAATCTCTTCCTTGACGTTGGTATTCCAAGGTCTTTCCGTATGTCCTCGTTTCTAACGTACCATGGGGTGTTTACAATTGATCTAAGAATTTTAGCTTGGATTGTCTCTATTTTGCTTATATGGCTCATTGCTGCTGTTCCCCAAAGTGGTATTCCGTACGTCCAAATTGGTTTTATGACTGTTTTGTATATTTTTAGTTTGTTTTCTATGCTTAGTTTGAATTTTCGACTTGTTAACCAATACATTTGTCTCCTTGCTAATTGCATTTTGTCTATTATAGATTTAATATGCTGTTTCCACGTGAATCGTGTATCTAAGTGGAGTCCTAGGTATTTGACTTGCATTGTTTGTATCATGTGCGTGCCGTTCAGTATAATGTTTGGAGGTATCTGTTTTCGCAGTGTGAATGTAATGTGGTTGCATTTATCGGGGTTTGCTTTAATTTGTTTAACTTGAAGCCACTTTTCCATTTTTGTGATATGTTCTTGTAGTGATGTGACTGCTGTTGCAGGGTCAATGTGCCTGACTAGTACCGCTGTGTCGTCTGCGAATGTCAGTATCTTGCTATTAGTAGTTGTTGGTATGTTGTAGTGGTTGGTATGTTCAGAGTATGTGTCTTTAATTTTTACTACGAAGGTTCTGCTGCTTAAGTAAGATTTAATTAAATGGTATATCTGCTTCGGGAATTGTTTTCTGATTGATTGAAGTAGACTTTCGTGGTTTATTTTGTCAAATGCTATGTCTATACAGAGGACTGTACAGTATTGTTTATTTCCTAATGCTAGTATTATTTCGTTGATGAGCCTGTGCATTTCCTCTATAGTGGAATGTTTGTTTCTGAATCCAAATTGGTAATCTGGTATTAATTTTTCCTTCTCTATTATTGGTTTTAAGCGGGCGTAAATTATTTTTTCTAGTATTTTGGAAAACACGGGAAGTAGTGATATTGGTCTATAAGATGTTGTTTGGTGTTGGTCTTTGCCTGGTTTAGGTAACATTATGATCTGTGCTAGTTTCCATAGTTTAGGATAGTATTGGATTCTTAATATTGCGTTGTAAATTATTGTGATTAGTCGTATCGCTTTTGGAGGAAGCGATACGCTTATGAGTTTTTCAAAATTTTACCATTGATTAGGTCGATCCCTGGTGCTTTATTGTTTTTTGTTTTCTCGATTATGTTTCTAATTTCTTGTGCTGTTGTTTTAGGTATGATATAGTGTTTGTCAGTTGGGATACTAGTGGTTAACGCATCCTCATCGGTATGACAATTGTGGTTGCTGTTAAGTGTGACAACGTATGACCCATTAATAGTTGCCGACTACCTTGAACGAGACTTCTTCATATAATTGCGATCAAATTAGGATGATCTGTATGTATTTAGTGTACCAAATGATCCTTTCCGTCTAAAACTTACGGTCTCCTCCAGTAAAAAGCAAGGCTATTCTTTCTAGAAAATTGCCAGTAATGCCATAGGACTGACCTGTACTGTCTCATGGTAGTTTCCTCTAGATAAACAAAATGTTAGTAAAATGCTGATTTCTTCTGAGTTTATTCTTCCTTGGCAAAGCTTCTTTGATACTGTAATTGCAATCAAGCACAGTTGACTCGGCTGTGGATACACCATTCTCCCGCATAGAGTTAAAAGTAAATAAATGTCAGGCTCGAGAATTATTGGGTCTCCTACCGCCAGTTCTAAAAATAAATACTACGGTTGGTTTGGCCAATCCGGGACGGCAATAATGTCCGCTGTTCTATTTTGCTTTATTTTTAGAAGCATTCTGAGAATCTGTTTGAAGGGCAGAATACATAAAATTTAAGATTCGACTAATTTACTGTAAATACGCCGATTTGTAATGCGTCTGGTTTCTAAGAAAGGAAAAATTCGCGTCTAGCATTCATTCTATACGCAAATAAGTCATCCGTGGTTCACCTAATCTTTTAGTGATAATATCAAAGGCTCGTTGTGTTCTCACTCGGTATACTCATTCATAGTTCTCAGCAGTCTGTCTGCTTATTACCTTCCGATGCTATGTGCGATGCTAGAAAGACGATGTACTTGTCCTTTGCCCATTGCCAGATGTCCCTCGCTAATTTTATTTATGCGGGAAGCGTACACCCTTTATTCTGTTTACATACGCTGTTGCAGTTGTATTATCAATCTTTAAGAGTATCTGACTTTCTCTTACATGATCTATCAATTTTCCTAAAACTATCTTCATCGCTAAAATTTGCTTGTAATTTATTAATGTGTAGTTTCTTTTCATTTTCTGCCCAGAATCCGAAGACGTTGATGGAGCTGTTTGTTGCTTCTCATAACGTATTTGATGCGCTTGCATATTTCCATTCTGAACTTATCTGTTTTAATACTTTTTCTTACCCCCGGCAATTGATTAATCCACCAAGTTAATGTTAATATAGGGTTAGGTAGATCAAACGTCCAATCGGTTTGAATTGTTTTTGGGAGAGTTGCTTTTCCTATAATTGAAGTTATTAACACCAATGTCTTTTCCTTTTCCAACGATTTAACGTGCATTAAGCCGTATACAACTGCTAGGCACGCCTTTTCTGCCGTCTCAAGTCTTTTTTCCCTGTTCCAACTCGATAAAACATTGCACAAGATATCATTTAGGAGAGCTACCAAGATTAGTTCTCGTGATTGCAAGTAGGTTTCAATATTTTGGTAAAAATAATATTGGAAGAATCGTCCTAATTACTCGTACCGAAGGCATTTTGGGCTCTTTTTATGTATGGATATTGCGTAGCACGTGTCCTCGAGACCTACTGTTCTGATGTAACAGCCTAGTGAAATTAGCTTCTTCTTCGCCGTTCTTATGTCGTCTATTTTGAAATGCTAGGTCTGGATGAAGTTGTTCAATTTTTTTAGGTTCGGAATAAAACGTGATGATCCATCTGGTTTTTTTTGACTAGGAAATAGTTGGTTGGTGTTTGCTTACCCTATAAGATTCTATTACTGCCTTTTCTAGTAATCTGTCACTTATTGAGCCCTCTCGTGCTTTAACCTATCTATCATATTTTGGGGTGGCTTTCCCTAGCTAATCTCTCTATCGAACTGTATTCTGTATCCTACAATGCAACTTGAGACGAAATTGTCCGGTATTATCTTTTGCTAATTGTTTACAAGTGAGTCAATCTACCTGCCATTTTACTTACATTTATCTCGGATTGTTCTACTTTCTCATTTTGTTGTAACTCTGATCGTATATCGATGATAACGGCATGTAAAGGGTGTTATTATTTGATCTCTTTATCGAACTTGCTACTCTGTGTCTCTTTTATCTGAGAGATTTCTACCAAAAAGATATTCTTTCTTCAGGACACTTCTCAACTTCTTATTCATTTCAGCAATTCTCGACTTTATCTGCAAAAGATAGGTAATGAATTGTTTGTAGCTAGCATATACGTCATGCGAGTGTATATCATCTTGATTTATCTGCATCATATAGTATTATTTTGTTTTCGCATTAGATATTTTGCGAACGCCTGCGTGTCTGCCCCTGCAAGTTGGGGAAACAAAAAAGAGATCTCTGTTGTATTCTATACGCAAGTCATTCGAATATCTGTGGTAGAAGTCTCTGTGTGTGTGAGCGAGTTCAGCATGGCGTTCCCGAAGTTAAAGCACGCAGCTTGATATTCCTCTTTTCCAGTATATATTATGAAAAATGTTCGATTATATCTAATACTTACTTTTAGATCTCCTCAACTTCGCTGCGTCCCACGAGGTAACATCAGACTGCTATGCTCGAACCTGTCTTTGATCACTTCTAAGTTGTCACTCCTCTGTTATGCACATTTTCCATTTGCTCCTGCAGTTTTTTAAGTTCCTTTGATAACTATTCTAATTAAACCTTCCTCTTTTCCTTTTGCCCATTCCTTTGGTAATGATTATGATTAAACCTTCCTCCTTTCTTTTTCTCCATGATGATCACCGTGAAGCTCATATGAAACTAGGGCGTGTGCTCTGTTTCAAAGTCTGAACATTGTAACACATCTATCGTTGCTTGTCTTTCATGATGTTATCAGGAGCGCATACTACATACTATATTCATAATTTCGAGAACGCGGTGTACGAAGTATAATAGCAATTTCCTCTACATCTATTCTGTTCGCCGGTCCCTGTGATACTGATAACCTTTGAGTTGACGGGTTTGGTCGCTTAGTTTTTGATATTTCATCGGCGATTGGTTAATAGTCCGTAGTGGTTCTAATACAATTATCATATATAGAATTCAAAAGGTAATTATTTAGAATTTGTCCTCATTACCGATTTTGATGATTTTTTAATATGTTGTTAGGAGTATGGTTCTGAACAACCTTTTCCTATACATGTAACAGCCGTTTGGTTCTAGTTTCTGAAATATTCACAAAAACTGTCTTTAATAGCACATTGAATCCTGTCTAAATGTGCGTTTCTGTGACACAGTCGCAAGTATAGTCGGTACGTTCGCTGCTTCGTTCACGTTTACCTCTATCACTTATCGTTTCTTCATCATTATATCTTACTTCATAAATCTAAAGCTCCTACGAAAACTTGATTTAGTAGTAGTATACAGGGTGTTCGGTTATAGGCATAAAAGAATTTAAGGGGCGATTCTTCAAGCTAAAATAAGATGAAAATAAAGAATGAGAACTTGCGTTTTCGGCTTTGTTTCTTAGTTATTGACAATTAAAACTTAGTCGAAATATCTCTGTGCGCGAGCAAACCTCTGTACATGAACGAAGGTAGGATGTCAGCTTAAACTGCGGGATGCGTAGGGATCCTCATATCGAACGATACATGGACAGCAGCTTATCGTGCAAGTCATAGAGAAGAGGATTGTGGAATTCGGAGATGTAAGCTATCCTTTTTCTCTTTTTTTTTATATGTGGGAAAATCCTCATGGACACCTCGTCGCTTCCCAGGAACGGCGGGGTAGTGTCGGACTTTACCGACTAAAACCCCACAATGGTCCGCCTGACGCTCAACAGGGATGCTCCGGGACCTCCTTCGAATTACTACCTGCGTTTTCTCCCATTCTGAGGAAGTCGTTCTTAAGTTAGTTCGGGCATTGGGAGGGACCACCCCTCTCAACGTTATCCCCTGGGCCCCCGTCCCCCGTTATCCCCGTCGTGCAAGTCTGAGGAGATCCCAGATCCTCCTCGGCCTGTCGGCCTCTATGACCACCTAGGGTGGCGCAACACCCATAGACTAAATATTAATTCCCCCTATTCATTAAAATCTGTAACAGTGTATCGAAGATCACCCCATGAAATTTTCGAGTAGATAAAATTATTTCCTTTAACCCTTTGCCTCTATAAATAATTAATGGCGCGGATTTCTTATCCGAAGGATCGGTAGAATATTCAAGGTCGCCTATCCGCCGTTTATATATGCTTTAAACAAAAGATAAGAGTTAGGTTTGGGTTAGGTCCGTAGAAATATAAAATAGAATACGCGAGTACATGTACCGCGTAAGTGAATGCAATATAGAAATCGAAAGGGAATGCTACATGGAAGTTCTTTCTGTCCTTGTCTGATCAAACATCTACACTGATGTCGTTCATTGTTGTTATATTTTTATTTACTGTATGAATATGCATGTGTGATTAGATTAGAAGACAAGGTGCTTGTTTGCAACGTTCTCTTTCCATTCCTGTGTTTTTCAGCTCGTTTATTCACTCTATTTATATATTTCCATAGGTCATTGTATTAACTAATACTAACACACACGCTGTCACGCTCGTACAATTATTAAAAAATAATTAAACAGAATTCACTATAGTGGTATTGTCACCTTTTTGAAAATACCTCGGGAAATATGGCCGACAGTTACACGTAGAATAAAATGTTCTTCAAAATCATATCTGTCACAACATATTCAAAAATCATCGAAATCGGAGAGGACGATTCTAAAGTTTCATTCAATATTATAATATCATTATATCAATAATATCATTCAATATCTTATCTTGGTACATACATAATAGCTTTTATGTTATGTAAATTAAACGATATGTAGCATTTTATGTAAAGAATTATGATCGTTTTTGCTTTTTCAAGAAATATTGTAGATATAGAAAATTGATATATTTTATTGTATTGATCATAAAATAACGCAAAACAGTTTCCTCTTTCATTTTTTCTCTATATTTGGCATTTACGAGGAAAACGTCGGTTTGTAACAATGCAATAATTCTGCAAGTGGTGGATTATCAAAAATTGGCAATTAGTTTATACACATTTAGTTCTCGCAACTGTTGCGTAATAGAATAGATAGTGATATATGTATTCGTAACAATATTATTATATTATTAATAATTACGTATCATTTTTTATAAATATTTTTATAAATGTTATCTTACTGCACTTACTTGAACTATATTTTATTCAATTTAATATTAATTTTAATCATTTTACTTGTCAAAGATTTATAATGATTGCTGTTTTTAGCAATATGTATTAGTGAATGCGTTTATGTTTATCTTTTTAGAGGTACCAGAGTATAATTCTGAAAGAAGTTGGTTTGAACGAAAAAACTAATCCAGAGGGTGTAGAAGAAAACCTCAAATCACGTGTAAAATTTTATGGAAATCAGGCTAGCTCAAGATTACTTGGACCAGAACTTGTTTTTCGTGGAGTTTTAGTTTCAACATTAGAATGCTTGGACTGTCATCATTCTTCACAGAGTACAGAACCCTTCTTAGATCTCAGTTTGCCGGTTATGGCAGATAAACCACAACCACCAGTTTTGAAGTAAGAATAATTTTCTGAAATATGTGACAGTAGAGAAAGACGTGAATGTCTCATTTAATCTTATTGACTAAAATATTTTGTACAGAGATGTTATATGTATTTTAGAAGTTAAAATGTAAAAGTTATCAGGAGAACATTACGTGATTCTTAGGCAATATTTCTGCGATGGAAATATAGACCAATATGCACATAAAAAGGTGTTAAAATTTCGGAAGTATACCCTTCATTTTATTTGGGAAAGAAATAATTTCATCCAAGATACGTTAGTGCATTCTTAAAAGTAGTAACGCTATTAGAGGTTGTAGGGATAAAGCACTCATCCTGTATATTGAAAGGATTCGTCAGTTTCCTCTTTGTATATGTCATATATATTATGATATGCGATTAAATGAGACATTCTATCCAAAAATAGTAACAGTGTACTTGATAACATTATTAAAAATAACAATAGGAACAGTAATAAAAATATATTACTATATCCGTCATAACCTTGTAGTAGTTAATATTTTATAAATTATTAAGGATATTCATTTAAATCAACACATACATATATTTTTATTATATTAGTCTATAAATATATTCTTAATATTATATTGAAAATGGTAGAAGCGAATTTGCTTGCACAACTTTTGCATGTCTTGCTATAATTAATGAAGTAATAATGATTCTAATAGAATAACTTTATTACGTATATATTTATTTAAGAAGAAAAAACAATGGCTTTGAAGATACATTTGATATAATGGGAAATAATATTTCACATGTACCTTCAAAATATCAATCAAAAAAAGAAAAGAAGGCTGCTCGGAAAAAACGAAAAAATAAGAAACAAGACATTCGTGATCATGGTGATAGTTCTGTCCCGGATAAAAGTAATACTGTTGGAGAAAATAATAGTGTACTTGAATCAGGTAAAATATTTTAAATTTTGTAAGCATTATTTTGCATTAATTTTTGAAAACTATAACATTTAGTTTAACTAATTTTTTGAATTCAGATAAATGATTGAATTGAAGAAAATATTTGCATGAAAAATCGTTTTTTCTTTTTCTTTTTTCTTTTTTTTACATCATAGTAATTTGAACGCATAAGCATAGTAACAAATTTTTGTAGAAGAAAGCGATGCAGATGTGGAAGATAATGCAGAAATAGAAGGCATTCTTCCAGAAGTTGCTGAATCAGGTTATAGTTCAGAAAAACAGTCTACGTTAACAAGTCCTGCCTCTCCATCGACCGATACGATGAAAGCAAGGGAAGCTACTAACGAAATACCATTGGATAATGACCTACAATTTGGTGCAACAAATAATATTTCCTTAATACAACTTTTAAATCGTTTTGATGCAAATTCGTTGCCCAGGTATTATCAATCATAATAGGGTAGATTAATTTGCTATTTTTATTAAATAAGACGTTTAATTCAATACTATATTTGCTTCACAGTTCGAGTTCGAATGCATGTACACCAAATTTATCGCAAACAAAAGCTTTAGATGCTCTAGATAGTTCTGAAAGCTTGGAAACTGAAAGTGGAATCCAAACTAGATTTTCTATATCTACTTCTTTAGCAATGACTTCGGATTTAACGAGTCCAGAAGATCCAACTGTTAGTTTCAACCCGATTATGTCAAAAGAAAGTTCAAGTTCTATGATTACTTTAGCAAATGATGAAACTGTGGAAAGTATTAAATTATCAACACCTAGCCTGAATTTAAAGGATTCTGTTAACCACATCGAACAAGAAGCATCTACGTGTAATCAATGGTATTGTAGAAATTTGTTTTATTTTTTAAATTTCATGCTTTTATATTTCATGTTTATGTTAAATATTACATTTCACAATCTTTTAGTTTTATTATTATTGAATATTGATTTTTATAGTTATATACATCAAAGGTAAACGTTAATGTTGTCTCTCCTCATTCACATACATCATCCATTTTTATATCATTATATTAATTTCCGAACATTGCGTTTAATAATAGTAAAGATTTATTATACATACTTACATAGGGATTTCTATCTTTCAAACGTATAATTTCTCAAAACTTAGATTTTATATTTGGAGTCCGTTCACATCCCTTACATTAACCACCAAGTTTCATTTTGATTGGCTACTGTCGTCATCCGAAACAATATTCACAATTATTTCTGTAATATAAAAATACTTGTGGGGTTAATGAATCTGCAGATGAGCATAAATGCGCAGATTAAATGCTCTTTTTACATAAGTAGATTTAACTGTGTTTTAGGTTTAAAAAATTCTAACAAAATTATAGTTCTTAATTTTATAATTCCCGGGTGGGTGTAAGCTTCCTCGAACTTACAATTCAAAATATGATAAAAATAGAACTATTTCTATTTTATAAACAATCATGTATTGTTATATACATGTTTAAGTTTTGATTATTATATGTGAAAAATACTGCACATAAGAAAAAGAAGACGGAATAGGTGCCACTACGTGTTACGATCGTGATATTAATCGGCCCCTAGTTCTTCCTATCTCCAATGATAATCACAGAATGAAGAATCCAGCAATCAAACAAAACAGTCCAAAAGCGAAAATTCAGCCCATTATAAACGTATTGATGGCCAAAAACAAAAGAACTAAATATAGTAGTTTGTCAAACAATCAAACAAATTTGTTTTAAATGCAAAAATTATGCTGAAAACACAGTAAATATTTTACTTTGCCATTTTTACTTAACACCGAAGGAATCAGTAGAATTAGATTCAAGGTAATTTCATATCATTATACTATTTTACAGTGCCATTCCATTGTACAAATATATATAAAAATAAATTCGGAGCAAAACGTATCATCTTCGCGATGTATAATACATTCAAAAATTATAAAACTTTCATCAAAAATGGAGTTTTCCAAGACAAATACCTATATTAGAGAATAGTAAGCGTAGCTTGGTGGAGCCCCTCCTCGCCCCCTCCCCCTCCCCTTTCTCGCCCCCGTGAAAACTTACGTGACAACTTAAAGCTCAAGAGTACCAGAGCCAAATTCTGAATTTACATAATAAATAACGAATAGGTGAATAATGATTTGATGATTACTGCAATAATACCTGTCTGCATTGTGCATATGTATTGGGTTGGAACAAATGATCGTAATATTTTTCAGTAGCAACATTTAGACATGTGAAAAGCCAACATTTGAAAATGAAACTTCAATATTTTAAAACAAGACATATTCTGAAAGGTGATATTTTTACGCGTATTTCTCTGCAATTTGTGGGTTTATGAATTTTAAGTGCATTTACATTAAAAGTAAAGATGGGGAAAATAAGGTGCATTTTTACCATTTGATATTCTTTTAATAAAGAAGGGAAACATCACTTTATAAACAACAAAAGAGATATATATGTGCTGTTCATAGAGCTGGTGCTGTGGGTGAGGATACCGTTCCGAAGTAGCTAGTTTGGTCCACACAATATGTCACATGACACATATATTGTTGAATAAATCTATGTACAAAGAAATCTATGCATCGAAACATTGTCTTTGAATTCCACTTAAAAAAGGCTACAAATTTTTGTTCTAACCCAATATTATGTACTTTATCACAATGAATATCGAAAATGATTTTCCACGATTACCATAGCGCTATTCGATACTTATATAAATACATCGGTGAATATCTGTAATAAATATTTGCCGCAGAAATAACCTTGATCTTCAATTTCGACTTTCGAATTCTTTTTTTAATGCATTATAAACTCAAAGGAACCATGGGTAGCAACTCAGTTGTTCTCTTGGAAAAAGTGTTAAAATACTGTTAGTTGCAGGGAAATGCAGGGAAATGCAGGGAAAATAGTATCTATTGCTGCTCGTTAATAGCCCGGATCCGTTGTCACGTCGGAGACACAAGAAATCACGTGAAAAATAGTAACAACTTGCATATCCCATATCTCCTTTTGTTTTCTTCTTTCTCAGTATCATGTGTTTCTCCTTCTTCCTTTCTCTTTTTATTTATATTTGAAGGACATGTAACTCAAACAACTAGCCGTTATCTTTAACGGATCACTTTCATACGTAAATACATACGTAGTGCTGAGTTTATGTTTGTTTTAATTCGATAATTGAACAAAAAATTATGATACAATTAAAATTTTCCCAAAAATTCACTAATAATAGGGCTACGAATTTATCATCAATAATAGTTTATTTGAGAAATTGTAAAGGTATATTTATATAGGAGCTGTCAAAATCAAGATTTTTAAGTGTAGAGTCTTGTAGAAAATATATTTTGACGTTTAGCCAGAACTATACCTGTTTTTTTAGGTGTGCTATTTAAAGAGAGTGCAGATATACTCATGTCCAGATCATTACTTACATGAAATGAAATTGATCAGTTAAGCAAGTAGAATATGTAATTATCAGTAACAATCAGTAAACCACTTTTTTTTAAATTTTGTTTCTGTAAATCTAAAGATTTGTCGTGTAAATTAACGTAGAAAAATATTTTTGAACATATCGATAATGGCCCTTTTTCGTCGATTAAGACATTGTATGGCTTCGTTTATTAACGAAGTAATAATACTTTGTTATTGATATCGTAACACTGCAAAGAATAATTCAGCTGTTTATTATACATGCCATAAGATATAGTACATAATATTATTTAATTGCGTTCATAGGAATTGTATAAGTTTACATAGAAATTTGCGCTTTATTTGTAACATTTTGTTTTTTAATGAGAAATGTATTATTGCACAAATAGTCCTAGCTTCCTAGGCAAAGATATGCGCAATATGTGACTATTTTACCAGATTATATCAGTTCGATATTTCACGACAACTTTTACCATGTATTTTTACACTTTTTTATTTGCTATATTTTACTATAATTGAATATTACGCCAGTTATATTATTCAACTATATCATCTGTGTTCAACTTTTGATTGCAAAAAATAATATTACTGCCGTTAATGCTAATTATATTATATTACTTTAGTTTAAATGATTTTAGAATTTCATACATTTATTTTCATAATAGGAAAACAAGGAGAAAAACAGAAGAATGTTCTAATGACGTTAATAATAGAATTGATAACATCACTTCTGGTATTTCAAAAATAGGAATTAATGGTAGTCTTCAGCAATCGCCTACTAGATATACAACTAAGGAAGGAGAATGTTCCATACAATCGTGTTTAAATCAGTTTACAGCTTTAGAATTGATGAGTGGGAGCAATAAAGTTAGTTGTGAAGCTTGTACTGCCAGAGAAAGAAAGGTATAGTTTAACAATGCAATTTAACAGTTATATTAATTAATAATAATTGAAATAATTCATAATAATTAATAATAACTAATAATAATTAATAATAATGTATATTTGATTGAAAAATTCCTTACTTGAAAATTGCAGTTTTTAATGCAATAGGATCTAAAATGAAATAAATTTTTCATAATGTCAGGTGAGACCGAATTGTAAGATGATCTGCACTCCAAGTACGAAACAATACCTGATCTCTCGAGTACCCGCTGTTCTAATCCTCCATTTAAAACGATTTCAAGCACAACGAGTCGATTTTCGAAAAGTAACAAGGCATGTTTCATTTCCAATATTACTTGATCTAGCACCTATCTGTAAAAATCATAAAAAAGCTAGAATTTATGCACTGTATGGTGTTGTTGAACATAGTGGAACTATTCACGGTGGACATTACGTGGCTTACGTAAAGGTAATTATTTAAATGTTAAGAATTTAATTATAAATTATTACAAACCTATTTAATGCACTGTTAAAATGATATAATGTTATAAATATTATCAAATTATGATATTAAATTATGTGTCAAGTATAAATATTGGGTCACCCCATAAGTAATGCCGTTGTAACGTTCGGTATTTGGTAGCGAGCACGTCACACAATTGAATGAGAAGCGCCTAAGCTTTATCTTTATTTCTAATGTGGATCCGACCTTTATTGGTGTAAAAAGGGGATAGTGTGGAAGAAAGAGAGAAATGTATTGAATCCGATGAATAATAATATGCTTTTATTTATGATACTAAAAGAAAGAAAGGAGAAATATAATAGTTGATACGACTCATTCTAGATGCTTGTTTGTTTTTCGTTACTGTGCTATATACTCACACTCATTTGAGTGTTTCTCCTCTCAATCTCGTAGTACCGCTGTCCCAGTCTACGTTTGTATATCAGCGTTCTACAAATGTTACAACAAGTTATGTTACAAAAGATTATGTCATTGTTTCAATGTGCAAACTAGATTTATACACAATCATTTGGGCAACGCTGGACATATACCGGACAAAGCTCTACACTATCCCACAGATTTAAGCCTATTGCCTTTTTACGGATATCTGCGGTACACGTACGAGACTTATTCAAAACGTGTACAAGTCGGGGCAAGAGACTTGTGAATTCGCGGTACTGACTACTCGTCTAAAGTTCCACCTTTTAAAATTGGGGTTTCCCGTAACAACGTTGCAGTGCTTGTGGTCGCTGAGACTTTTTTTTTTTGTACGTGGAGAAATCCTCATGGACACTCCGCTGCTGCAGTAGACGCGTAGCAGCAGAGTAGTGTCAGACTCCTACCGACTAAAACTCCAAGATGACCATCTTACGCGTGCGACGGGGGTGCTCTAGGAACAAGGTGGTCGCTGAGACTGCACATTCTTGGACGGTGTGGCGCTCCGAGTATGGGACAGTATATACTCATTGCATCCCGTCTGTATACTCGAAGCGCGCGTGCAAGAATGCGCTTACTTCCATCTATAGGAGCCTCCGAAATCGTAAAGATGTGGCTGCAATTATTACCATTCCATATTAGGTCATCAAATTATATAGACAGGACATAACACCATTCTTATGAAAGTTAAATTTAAAATAAGAGATGTTGTTACTATCAAAGTTTTACAAAATTTGAAAAGAATATTTAATAGATAAAGGTAAAGAATTATAAAAAATGCAAGAAAATCCATCATTAATTGATTGCCAACAGGTAATCTCTTATTTTTGTTTAGCATAAGGAAACCGACAACTGTATCATTACTTATGGGATATCCTAATACATAATAAAATACTGTTCGTTCGAGTAAAAGTGGAGCTTTTAGAAATCGTTAGAACCAGAAAATGACACAGACGGACCTATAAGAAATTTTTAACTGACAACCGACTTAATACGAGACCTGTACAATTACAATCAACTAGATCAATGACAGGTAACAGAAGAAAGCGTTTAGGATAAAATTTTATATGGAGGACTACAGAACAATGAGAACCAATGCACCGCTTCCTTTTTATTCGGCTATGTGTCGTGAGACTTCACTTTTTCTCGTTTAACCTATATACATTATTTTTTGTCCTCTTATACAGTTCTTTTTTATTTAGTATGCTCTTCACACACATATTTGATTATTTGTAATTAATTACTGTATATTAAAAGGATGTATCTATTATTTGACATTAAAAATTTTGCACATTAAGTATTAAAATATACAGCTTTCAAGAAATTATGAATGTTTTTCAGTCACGATTAGCACTAACATCAGATGATCCTCGATGGTCATTTTTGCCACCAAAAGATGTTAGAGATTTACAAGAAAGTTCATATTCTTCGAGTTCTGAGTCTGAAACTGAAGAAGCAGCTGCAGCTCCCTCATCGACAGTAAGACCGCCACCCGGTAAATGGTATCATGTTTCGGATTCCAGGTATGTAATTTTTTAATGTATGTATAACACGATACATCCTATGTAATTAAATGAAATAATGAAACCATAGTATGTGAAACGTTATAAAGATTATACTTGTACATATGACATATTATTAACAGTCTATTGAATATTTCTAATTGAATATTTATGCATTTTTTGGAAGTTGAGAAAATATACAGGACATGAATGATGTACAAAATTACAGAATATTTTGTTGTGTGTGTTTAAAACTTAGATATGGAAAATAAAATAAAATTCACCAGATCAACACAAAAAATTCAAATTATATCTTTTATTTTTAATTATATCTTTATTAAAATATTTACATATCGGCTTACAAAGATAAATCTTCCTCAGTTTCGATATGGGAGACATAGCTGGGGCAGATTCAGAATACTAAAATAAGAAAAAATGTTCATATTATATAAACATATGTATAAACATATATGTCTGATATCATCTTGCTTTCGAGTAAAAGCTTGTTTTGTCTTGTAATGGTTGCTTGCCTACCTTCAGGATAATTGCTCAAAATGATTACAGCTTTAATAGAGGCTTGAATACGTTACATCGTAGACTGTCAAACTTTTTTGAACAGGCTACATGGATTTGCCTGCAACTTTAATCATCATATTGATGAAGAGTTTAACATTGTTAACTAACGTTTCATGAACAACAGATTTTAAATGTCCCCATAACTAATAATCTAAAAATTAGTGTGCTCAATTTATTCCATCTATTTCTCACATACAACGGAATATCCCACATGTAAATAAGTCAAGTATAGTTATTGATGGATCAAACAAATCTTTACTTAGGTTCCATCTCTCCCATTGCGTTCATAAAAAATATGGATTTGCAGATGTTTCAATTAAATCTTAATATGCCTTTTAAATATTTACCTTAAATACTTACCTTATCATTTCCAGCCTGTTTTATACTTCCCAGCCTCATATCTTTGCTCTATGCAGCATAATACTTTTAATTAATGAGTCAAATTATTTAGATATATTTTAGATATTTAAATCCTTTTATTGATCCTCCACTTTTTTCCTTCCCAACCCTTCACCTTCCCAAAATTATTTTTCTATTTTCCACTTTCCTCTCGCGTTTCTGAAAACCATTATTTTGGAATTTTCTCATTTCCTCCATTTATTCTGATGTTTTTGCCTTTCTATTGTCAGTCCTCCACCCTGTCCCTTAGTCCCTAGTTTCCTTTATTTTTTATTATGCTCTGGTCTATAATAGGATCTTCCTTTCCTTTTTTCACTCTTTTAATGTCCTTTTCTTTCATTTTCATCTGTTTTCTTTGAGTTGTCACTCCAATCTGTTCGTATCTGACCATGTATTACGTCCTCCACACTGTAGTGTTACGAGAGAAACGTTATTATTAAAAGAAATGTTTCTTAAGAATTGTTTGTGAAGGGGCACAATTTCTGGTGGGAGATCCAGATCAGAATTATCAGATCCAGATCCAGATCGATCCAAATCGGATTAGGATCGGATCAAGTCGAGATCAGATCGAGATCGGATGGGATCAGTCAAGTCGATCGATCCGAGATCGAGGATCGAGAATCGAGGTCAGAATCGAATCGAGATCGGAATCAGTCGAATCGAGGATCCAGTCAGGATCGAATCGAATCGAGGTCAGACCGAATCCGAATCCGAATCCGAATCCGAATCCGAATCCGAATCCGAATCCGAATCCGAATCCGAATCCGAATCCGAATCCGAATCCGAATCCGAATCCGAATCCGAATCCGAATCCGAATCCGAATCCGAATCGAATCGAATCAAATCAAATCAAGTCAAATTTGTAATTTCTACCAAAAAAAGAAAAAAATAGTATTATTAAAATTTGTTCACAGATCGCTTAATACATACAGTTTTATATAACTTATAAAAGCTTACAAATAAGATTTATGAAACATTTATTAAAAATTGATATGAAATCAAGTTTGAAAAATGTTTTTATGTGTTGTTTTTAACACACTTGGTAGTAAAAGGAATATTAAGAAATTAAGTACAGTTTTACTACCACAATTCTGCTACTAATTGTTATATATTTAAAAAAACTGAACAAATTTAATTTTCGTTTGATATAAGTAGAAGTAAATCTAGATTGTATTCATAATTTCATTTTATGTTTTAGAGTAACAGAAGTCGACGAAACAACTGTGTTACAAAGGCAAGCCTACCTCCTATTTTATGAAAGAATTCTTTGAGCATTTTGATAAGTCTCAACCTGAGATCAGCGAAATCTGGATTTTGCAACAGTAAAATGCAAGTCAAATGAAAAATAATAGAGCTAATCTTAAAATATTATAAACGACGACCATTTAGACTAATCAAGAACAATACTAAAATTTATTTCTGGAGATTTAGATTTTAATTTAAAATTGACTGATATGTACGTCAGTTTGCAATCGATATCAAATGGAAATTTTTATTTAAAATAGTTTTTCATTCAAATTAATCACGTTGAGAATACATTATATAATATTCTTTTAAATTAATACATGACTTTACTATACTTACTAGAACATAATTATAAAATTTATTTATTTTATCAAATATTCAATATATTTATGTGCACAACCATCTGCTATCAGATTGTGAGGAAGATTTCAGAAGGTCAACATTCTGATAAAGTATTAAAATACTGCGAGTAAAGATGAAATTTATGTTTAGAATAAATACATAATTAGTAAATTGAATTGGGGATTAATATTTTAATCGTTAATTAAGTAAAATAATACATTGACTTTTTAACAAAATTGTTCTATGTACTGTTACTAATGATAAAATAAGTGTAAAGATACACATTTCATGCTTACAAATTTGATGTCTTATTTTTTAAATGTTCAGCTAATTGATACCGTTTTGTATTTTTAAAAATTTGTTTCTGAACCAGTCAAAGTAATATTTAAAAATATAATAAATTTTAAACACACAAGTTACGGAATAAAGAAGCTATTTGTAAAAGTAATACATATTTTGCAAATAAGGATAAAACTATAAATTACTACTTATTTTCTTTTACATGAATATAACTTAAATTTTGTGCTGCTGCTATGGATATGATATTATCATGATTTACTTTAAATGTAGTCAAATTCTAGATTGAACTTAATTATTCAAATACATGTATTTATGTGTTTCAATTGCATTTATAAGAATAAATTACTATTAAGTCCAATTATCATAAATTTCCTGTTGATTTATTTCATTGATTCATTAACCACATTACGTTAAAGATTACCGAGTGTACTCACGTGTATCATTGACGCTTTTGTTTTTAATCTGCAAATAGTTATATATTAATCACTCTGCAGAAATGAATATTTGTATTAATAAGTATTGTAATCCCTGAGATTTATTATCTATTATTAATTGAATGATTTTCAGAATCTCTGAACGTATTTAATAATAGACATATTTCCATAACACATGTAATATACCTTAACAGCAGATATTAGTTAATGTTAAGGTTTTATCTCGTAATAGAGAGAGAGGAAATGCGTAGATGAATGTATAATAGAAATATATTTATGTATAAGTACAATGTGTATCCTAGTCTAGATCCGCATGCTGACAGCGTTATTTTACAAAAAAGCTTCGAATTCATGGGCCTATGGGTATTTATATAATTACAAAAAGCTGGCCTGTCTGTACTCCGCTGCATCATCTGTGCAAGGCATGTTCCCAGAAAAGGCTGTGAGGCTGAGAGGCCCTTCAAACTGATTTAGTGCTAAACAATACTCAATGGTTTCGAGGGCTAAAAAAACTAAACATTAGAGAAGATGTGAAGTTTTCCTTCAACAGTTAATAAATTTTAAACTTCGTACACTATGCAGAGAGGGGGCTGTTGGATTCCAAACGTGGCATTCAATACCAGTTGAATCATGTTAAAAACTGATCTCCCGGATTTATGATTTATGATGCGGCATTAAAGGATTTGATAACCATGAATGAAAATCCAGAAACGTTACCTGTACAGACTAATTACCGTTATAATTACGATATGAAATCAACAAAGGAGGAACTGTATTTTTTCCCAAAATCTCTTGCTTCAAACGTTTCTGCAAAACGCTCCAATTAAAACCCAGTAATATACAATGACTCGCATTAATATTCAGCACCATGGTGCGCGAAATGTTGTATTATGTTACTTGATATATATATATATATATATATATATATATATATATTATTCATTCGTATCTGTTTCAAGAAGCAATGTTTAAACATTTGACACTTGCCCCGCGAACATGATTCATCCTATTCATATTCCGTGCTTCCTATTCCAGTGCACTTTTTTCCGTAAAAATCAGTAAATTTGCAAACGTTGTATCTTAAAAGCTAATTGAAATTGGTCGTATAGATGAAAAATTAATGAATTCGTTTTGAAAAGCACTATGAAATGGTCTGCAGAAGAGTATATAATAGTTACTTCTAGAAAAACTAATTTGATCTTTATATCCTGCAAAATAATTACGTAAAAACAATTTTCGTATATAACACTTTTTGTATCTGCAATACAAAGAGATATATATTATATATATGTTAAGCCGTGTCTAGAATTACCACGGACATCCTATATAAGTATGTGATAAGTAATAATATTTTGTATATCGTAACGTTCGAATATAAGTAATTTTCTCTTTTATAATTATCGAAATATTCGTCAGGAAATGATTTGTTAAAAAATGGCCTTTTATTATTATGAAATTACGATTCTTCTATTTTATTCTATTCAATTTTCGAGATCTTTAAGTTTGAGGGTATAATTGTTTGTAATATAGATATTATAGAATGTGAACTTTGTGGGAAGGATATTGCGATTTCTACCGTTTCTAGATTCGTAGATAGTGGAATCTCGATGGAACGGTGCTTGTTTGATATTGCTGTTTGCATTTATTGCATTTTCCGCTTTCTCTATTCTTTACGGTGTTATAGTGTTTTAATGTAAAATGATGGTTATTCTTGAAGTTTGTTTCTTGCAGGCATAATAAATCTGGGTTGTGTAGTTTCGGATTATTTGGAGTTCTTCGTAGAGTCTGTAGTATCCATCTAAGTTCAATTGTATAATCGTTTTCACAATTGTGCAATTTGTTTTATTTATTGTGATATATTTGTTAGCTGGCAACCTATGCGAAGACAGTATCGATTTCTGACGTCCAAGTACTCATGTGACTATCTTTTGGTGATTTTTTCGTAAGTTTTTCCGCAGATTCGCTCAATTCTATTCTTCATTAAGTTAGAAAAATTTACCAAATGTCCAGCTGGACAAATTATAAAGTAGAAATTAAATAATAAAAAAATTCTATTCTTGATGTTTTCTGTATAATCATTTACTACCTGTAATGGATGGGCAGCTTCATGGCAATTTTCAAGGAATCTTCTTAATCGGATCTCGCTGGCTATTTGAATGATTATGGCTTATTCTTTGATAGGGCATTAGCGTAAGGTTTATTGCATATAGTTAGGTTTGATTCCATTATATTTGAAGTTGAAGTATTCTATCTTCTTGAATCTCGATTAATTGTGATTCCACAATTAATTGTGATAAACGTGATTTCATCGTTGTTGGTTTAGATCCATGCAAGTATGTGCAATATCAACATTGTTGTCATTAATACTTTCATTGACACTGCTTCTGCGTCTGTGGCTCTCGTGAGAGATACACAGCCGATTGTATATTGATTCACAGTGTTTAGTTTTGCAATACTTCATTTCTACACTGAAATGTCAATGCTCCATACTTATCGGAGACTCTACGCTATTTGCCTTGCTTCCCACTTTTATTGTTCGTGAAAATTTTTTGGAAGTATTCTTAATTGGCTAAAACTAAAGGAGGAGTTAGCCAATCGGTATTTGTCCATGATCACGGCGGGAGTTGGCAATGTAACGAGATTTCCTTCTGGCCCAAGGCCAGAATGTTATCGACTATGGACATCCGGTCTGGGATTGATATCCCTCGGGAAAAACCTCGACTTATGACACCAATAATTTGCTATTGAGGCCATCGAAAAATACTGTAACGAAATCATGTACTACAGAAAGTTATTTATTAAAAGCTAACGATTTTTTAAAAAATAGCTTTGGTGCTTTCGTGTCATAAACCGTACTAGTTGTTTGCATAAGAAATTCCTCTTTTGCTTGTGCAGCTAATCGCTACAGATACTTAAAAAGATTTCGATAATAACGTAACTTTTCTAGGTAGAAGTACATTCCTTTATTGTTATCAATTTATCATTTCAAGCGATGTAATGCGGGAGATGTGATGTCATTTTCAACAAGATTATATTTGTAATAAGTAATAACATAATGCATTTAAATTACAATCCTTCATTTACACCAATAGAGCGCTAACGGCCGAAACTTGTATTCGTATTTAAAATACACTTTTCCTCATGCATTTTTTATACTTTAACTGCATGTAGTTACGATTCGTCTTAGAAAAAGTTAGATGATCTAGTCGAAAAGCTACTTCTTCGTGGATTTGTACGGAACTTCATAAAATCACTTTGTTATGACAAATTTATAACATATAACGAAAAAAATTGTTAATTTTGAGTTTAAAAGTGTTTAAGCTATGATGTCGAAAGTCTGTACGACTTTCATTCAAAGTACATGCACTTGCTTCTATAGTAGCGATTAAAATGAGATAGATACTGAGTTTGTGATTTACCATTTACGTCCACATATCGGAAAAATGAATCTCTTCAAGATTTTTGAAAAACGGTTGAATTTAGTTCAGAAATTCTCACGGCTATTGGTTCAAACGCAGCTCTATTTCCTGTATCGCTTTAAATAAAGGATGTCTGAGCTAAAAGGCGCTTCTGTTTTCTGAGTGTCTTTTGAAGAAGTTTCAAAGAAAGCGGGTGGACAATGATATTCTCAATTCGTAACATTTGAGTAAAACTTTTACTAATGTATAATTAAAAACAAGACACGATATAACTTGGAGTACTATTTATTTAATAACATTTACTTATTTTTTTCAGTTATGAAATATGTATGTAAGTGTGATTTGAAGTATATTGCCTTTGATCTCATTTTAATTAGAAGAATCTCATAAACACGTTAGTAAAAGTTTAATTTGAAAAAAATTGTAAATAAAAAAGTTTCATCATTGAATTAAGGTAATAGTGAGCAATTTGGTTAGCCACATTTTTCATGCTTTAATATGTTAAAAAGGGCTATTTAAATGGCATTTTTCTCAATTCGATGAGTATATTGTATTTTTTTCTTTCTTTTTTATGTATATCCGCCGATTTTTTCGGAACGGTTAGATCAATTGAGATGATTCTTTTTGCATCTTGTAGGGCATGTTTTCTTGTTGGTTCCACTAAAAAACTGATTCATTTTCTTCATTCTTAACTATTGTTGTTGCAAATTACCCATTATTCACTGATATCATTTCGTTATGCCTGATCGTTGTCACTGGAAGCGATGAAACTGGGCCATTTCCTTGTAAAATTTTCTATGGAAGCTTACTTCGTCCATTTCTGCACATAGGTTTGTCGCTCAAAGCTAATTTGATCCGTGTTTTTTTTATTACTAATTCTTCGTTTTAAATATGCTTACATTTCATCTTGTAATGTGTAAAGACATTGTTCATATGAAATAGACCAGAACTCTTTCTTTACGAAAGAAGTCTTTGCATTTCTACAAATGCTCTTTCGTCATGCGTTTTATTGAGAATTTTGTTTGGTACTAAATTAGATACGGATAGGCCGTTTAAACTTATCACATGACTAAGAGTGACGTAGACTTGGCTATTTCCAAAATTTTCTTTAGGAAGATCAATTACATCTCTATTTAGTGTAGTCCCTTGTAATTTATGTATGATTACTACCCAGCTTAGAGTAAACGATAACATTCTTCGTTCAGTGTCTTCATTAGCTTTCGTCACCTAAAATGTTATTTCTACTGGAGATATCGGAATCTAGCTATCGATATCTTTGAATCTGCTTCCAATGGATTCATCGTAAAATTTTATAAGTACTGAGTCCGACAATTTTCCCTCTTCCAGCTGATCTCTTCGAAGAGTTGGCTATGTAAATTTCTTTACAATTTCTATTGCGTCCTTTATTAAACCATACAAAAATTGGCATGTTTTGTCGCTCTTATGACCGCTCAATTTACGTTATTATATACAAGAATCCTCTACTGTTATTTATATTTTTAGCAATAACGTTTTCTAGTGGTCTTTCTCCATATGTAGTTACTTCCTAAGATTTGTGTAATGAATTAATAATGTACATATAAATTAATTTCGTTAATTTATCAATGATTTTTATGTTATATTCGTCCATTAATTTTACTGTCGGTAATATTCTTACTGCTGCGCCCTTCTCAAACTCTCCAGCTAGAGTAGTATTTCTATTAGAAGAATTGTTACTACAGCAAACCGTAAGTTATTTAATAGGCCAATAAACTATGTATCATCTTCTTGTCTCATATTAATGATGAATTTGCAGAATTGAAACTGGTGCCATAAATTAATCTCTGTAGTACACATTGTGGTTGTACAAAACACCAACTTCCTTTTAGGGTAGTTACATGATGACACCAGAGAGAAGTATTATACATCTATGCTACGAAATAGTTTTCCATTGGTCTTGAGCACTTGCAGCCTTAAATGGATTATTCACAAATTCTCGTAAGAGACAATTGATATCTGATGATCTTATCAATAATCAACTACCTTATATGATGCCACTTTCGTCTCTCCTGTTTAAGTCTTTGTCTTGTCATTGACTGATAGGTCGTAACAATGCCTTCCTCCCTTCCTCAATGGGCAAGCAGAAAACGGAATGCAAATATTTTCCGAATATTTAACGGCTGACAACGTTTCCTTAATGAACGACAGTTTTATTGTTGTAGCTACTGTAGGATTAGTAATGTTAAGTATTTTCAATGAGCAATATCAAAATAAACGACTTGCCATTGCTCTAGTCCACCTATAGTAAGAAACGATGTCTTCCGTATTGTCATCATTTTTTATATTTTTTTCAATTACTGCGGAACTTGATTTAAGTTGATCTTTCTGTTGAATATTAAAACTTTGAATGCTATTAAGGATTATATTTTTCGTCATTGCAACCGCCTTTTGCTATTGGTCTTCACATATATCTACTTGGTCATTGTAATTTCTTCCATCGGCATAAATTATTATTAGTTCTTTCTTTGTGTACTATTCAAAGTAGTAGCATGGGCGAGATCTGCTTCAATAATTTGTTTTACATGGGCAAATAGTTTGACAGTTGCGTTTGTCAATGTAGGCTTGAATTCATGTTTCCGTTGCAGGAAATATTGTTCTGTTGATTCGTTTTTGCACATAAGTCTACTTCGTGAACTGTGTTGCGAATTATCAACTAAAGAGCAACCGGTCAGGTCAAACCGATCGGTCGATATCGCGTACCTTGAATGACTTAACGCTCAAGGTGGAGGAGGTTTAATAGATCGAGTGTTAGTGTAATTTAGCACCTTATTTGCACTTGTTATATAACAGTAAAGTTTGATGTTATGGACACGACGGTGGTAAAGTCTTGTTGAAACTGAAGTATTTCACCTGCACGGTACGACGCTCTGATGATGACTGACTTAGTATGTCGCTGATTCTCCCCACCAGCCGTTGAGTCTCATCCGTCCATCGTGCCTTCCTGGCCGAGGGTTTCCCTGGGGTTTTTCCCGGGGGTTTCTCCCTGACCTCGGAGTCATCAGCTCGGAGAGGACAGGTACTTCGGAATTTCCCAAAGAAGGGATAGGTGCTCCGAGCCATAAAAGGAGGAAATCTTGAAAAAACTGTTCAAAACATAACATTGGTGGCAGAGTACAGTTGGTTTATTCCTTATTCGCACGAGGGACTGAACAGGCCACATAATTTTTTATTTATTAATAAAAATTAATAATTTTTGTAGCAATAATAATATTAATTGAAATAAATACATAGAAAGAAATTACCGTCTTCCTAATGATAATGAAAATCGTGTTGAGTTGGGCTGTAATATTGGTCGCTACATTAAAAAATGTAATATAATTAAAAAAATTCTTATTAAGGCAATCATATGGCTTTTTATTTTTAGTTCGTTAATATTTCGATAGTTCTTAGTCTCTATATTGTATCATATGTTTTTTTTATGTCTACGCATATTTTAATAAGATATTCGCTTTTCAAAATTGTTTTGCATATGAGTGATTCTTACCCACACACTTTTTCATTTAATTTATGAATTCTAACAAGCTTTAGATATAATAAAGGACATACTGGTATTGTGACAAAGGCGGCCAGATAAATAAATAACCGTATATGAATTTATCGGTATTATTTTAAAAACTACCTATTGGAGACTGAGAAGGTATCTAGGGGATTTCAGTAAAAGTCTTATGTAATAAACTGCATTTAAAACTTGTTACTTGAAAAAACAGATATTTTTTTACACTTTCTATCAGAGAGAATTAGTTAAAATATAAACAGTTTTCTCAAGCAATATTTACAAAATTTGCACATCCAACATCATACATCAATAGTAATTTGTAATCATTCAAATTATTATGGTGTCAACAATATGGACACACAAAAAACAACTGCAACAGAAGCCCGGCGTGTGTCAAATGTGCAGAAAACCACCTAACAGCAAGCTGCTCATACACAGAAAAGATAAACGAAGTAAAATGAAATAACTGTAATGGAAACCACCTAGCAAGCTATAAAGACTGCGTAGTTAGAAAACAACTACAACGAAAACTGTTTCCATCGCTTCGAAGCAGAACATACAGCAGCTATCCTTCACAACAAAAAATTGCAGAACCAGAGCCAACACCAAATGTACAAATCGTATCGAACACTAACCATAGAAACAACAACACCTTTGGCAGCCGAAGTTGTGCACAAGTAACTAACCAACACCACCCATAAAAAACCACAACCAAAACAACAACAGTAACGACGCTACAGAAGTCAAGGAACTGCACAAGCAATACATCAAAAACACTGAAATGCTAACAAAAATGATAAGTGAGCAAAATGCAATACTCAGACAAAAAGCACAATAAATTACAGTCACGCTGCAACTACTTACAAACATGTTAAGTAAAAGATGGAAACGGACACAGTGAAAATAGCAGCTTGGAGCTCCAATGGCCTACAACAACGGGCCCACGAAACTAAAACAATTCTGTATAACAATAATATTACTTATTTCAGAAACACATTTCACACCAAAAAGCTACATGAAAATACCATATTACACCATCTATGATACCAAACACCCCTCAGGAAAAGCACACGGAGGGACTGCAGCGATAATAAGAAACGATAGTGAAACTAGTGTGGGACGCGTTCAAGCAACTACCGTTAAAATACAAACTAACAGCAATTACTTCCAGATGTCAGCAGTATATACACCACCGCGACATAAAATGGCATTTCAAAAATGAGAACAGTATTTTCAATCCTTAGGTGACAAATACATCGCTACGGGAGACTTCAATACAAAACACACGCTATGAGGCTTAAGAATTAATACACCTCGAGGTAGAACACTAGAAAAATATATTAGAACTAGTAATCTCAACATATTATCCACAGGAAGGCCAACATACTGGCTGACAGATCTAAACAAAATTGCTTTCTTGTTTGATTTTGCAGTTATAAAAGGACTATACGCAAATAAATTAAAAATAACACCTAGTTCTGAGCTTATCTCCGATCATACATCGATAATAATAGAATACACAAGCAGACCAATACTTTACAGCAATCCAGAGTCGCTTTGCAATATAACCACCAAATGGCAAACGTTTAAAGAACTAATTGAAAGCAAAATCAACTGCAATGTTCCAACAAAAACATTCGACAACATCGAACAGGTAGTAGCAATATTGACAGAAATTATATAAGAAGCAGCGTGGGCAACTACTATTTATGAACCAAACAACAGGCAAACAAAAATAATTCCAACAGACATCTTTGACAAAACCCGAGGAAAAAGAAAAGCAAAAGCAAAATGGCAAAAACATAGGACAGATGAAAACAAAAAATACCTAAACAAACTCGCAAAGGAAATAAAAAGTAAAATAAAAGATCATAATAGTAACGAATTCTCAAAACTCATAGAGACACTCCCTGCACACGGGAATGCCAACTACCCTATATGGAAAGTCACGAACAAAATAAAGAAGCCAATAAAACGAATCCCAGCAATCAGAAAAGCAGACAACACATGGGCCAGAAGCAACTGATAAACACTACACCATACCTAAAACAACAGCACAAGAAATTAGAAACTTAATCGAGAAAACAAAAAATAATAAAGCACCAGGAATCGACCTAATCAATGGTAAAATCTTGAAAAGACCTTCCGCCAAAAGCGATAAGACTAATAATATTCAATGCAATACTAAGAATTCAATACTTTCCTAAACTATCTAAATTGGCACAGGTTATAATGTTACCTAAACCAGGCAAAGACTCACACGAAACTACATTTTACAGATCAATAGCACTACTTCCCGTATTTTCCAAAATACTAGAGAAAATAATATACGACCGCATAAAACCAATAATGGAGTAGGAAAAATTAATACCAGATCACCAATTCGGATTCAGAAACAAACATTCCACTATAGAGGAAATGCACAGGCTCATCAACGAAATAATACTAGCATTAGAAAACAAACAATACTGTACAGCCCTCTGTATGGACATAGCATTTGACAAAATAAACCACGAAAGCCTACTGCAAACAATCAGGAAACAATTCCCGGAGCAAACATACCAATTAATAAAATCTTACTTAAGCAGCAGAACCTTCGTAATAAAAATCAAGGATACATACTCTGAAGTCAAAGACATCAAGGCAGGGGTTCCGCAAGGAAGCGTCTTAGGACCAATACTATTCACGCTATACACGGCCAACATACCAACAACTACCAATAGCAAAATACTGACATTCGCGGACGACACAGCCGTACTAGTCAGGCACACTAACCTAGAAACAGCAGTCAAATCACTACAAGAACATATCACAAAAATAAAAAAGTGGCTGCAAGATAAACAAATAAAAGCAAACCCCGATAAATGCAATCATACTATATTCACACTGCGAAAACAGACACCACCAAACATCCTCCTGAACGGCACGCATATATCGCAAAGAAGGCAAGTCAAATACCTAGGGGTTTGCTTTTATTTGTTTATCTTGCAGCCACTTTTCTATTTTTGTGATATGTTCTTGTAGTGATTTGACTGCCGTTTCTAGGTTAGTGTGTCTGACTAGTACGGCTGTATCGTCCGCGAATGTCAGTATCTTGCTGTTGATAGTTGTTGGTATGTCGACCGTGTAGAGTGTGCATAACATTGGTCATAAGACGCTTCCTTGCGGTACCCGTGCCTTGATGTCTTTTACTTGAGAATATACATCTTTTATTTTTATTACAAAGGTTCTGTTGTTTAAGTATGATTTGAGTAAGTGATGGATTTGTTCCGGGAAATGTTTTTTGATTGTTTGTAAGGGGCTTTCATGGTTCACTTTGTCAAAACCTTCAAGTGTTGACGTTTTCTCTTTCTACAGTGAAGGATGACGAAAGTCAGGCGGTTATCCCAGACATTCGAAATTCACATTTTCATACATCTGACAAGAACTACATTTTCATTAACTTTCAACTTCGCATTCTCAATTTCAATAGTTGGTAATTGAAATAGTGCGATTTTGGACAGTTTTTATTATTTATGAGTCGACGAATTTACCAATCTTAACATGTGACATCTTATTTGATAGGTATTTTTAACATCTACAATTTTTATTCGTCTAAAGTATGTCAACTAAAGTCAGTTTTCATGATTCAGTAATATTTGGTAATTTGAGAAGTTGGTTTCGATATTTGTTTACAGCGTTTACTGCAATCTAATAGCCAGTAGCTAGTGAGTCTGGCTCACTTAATTTCTTATGAACTGATTAATTTATAACATTTTACAACAATAAATGAGCTCATATACAATGTCGTTGAATTTGCCTTAACAAACACCATCGTACATACTAAGGAAAACGATATAGGATATAGTTCCATGCGACAATGAAAAAATATTCATGCCAGTACAATTGACATGCCAAGTGCTGAGGATTAATGTTAAATTTAAATGGTGTTCGGAAAAATATAAAAATTATTGTATCACTCTACTGATCGTTTGAAAAAGAATTTTCTCTTTTCTCCTCTACAAAAATATAGTAAACAATTAATTTCTCCTTCTTAGGCAACTTACAATTAGTTTCACTATTCCGCAATTTTGTCATTAGAATATACGAAAAGACTTAAAAATACCAACGGTCAAAGAAGAAATTGGCAGGTACCCAAAAAAATACAAGGAAAAAACGGCAGCACATCCAAACTAGCTGGCTGTTGAAGCGAGCAAAACTCTCATGAAAAGAGGATTAAAAAGAAAACACCTCATTGACCTCACTATGGAAATAAAATAGTCAAACTGGAATATGGTATCCCGCTGGAGTAGCACATGTTATTTAGCAATTAAGCTAGAAAAATTTACTGAATGTTCAGCTGGGCAAATTGTAAAATACAAATTAAATAATGATAATAAAAAAATTTTGTCATTTTCCTATTTGTTTATCTCGGATAGAAAAGTAGATATGCACTTTTCCGTAGAACCGTGCAATTGTCCATCGTGTGAGAGACGTGGTTCGTTGATGTTATTGATTTACTATTTACTTCAAGATAATAAATCTTTCTTATTCAATGACCAATTGGTAGTAATTACTTATTAAACATTTTGCAAAATAAAATTAGCTGTACCTTACACATGCATTTACATATCAAAAGACATGTACGATTTGCACAATTCCAAACGCTCAGCCAAACCGTGAAATGGCTTGATGTGCGACCGATCTTGCTGTTTACGGTTAGCGCTATTGGAACTTAAATTGCAAGGCAAGGTTAAACAGTTTCTTGTAGCGTGGAACTCAGTAGGTTCTTGTCTATGGTATTGTATAACCAAGCAGGGAAGATCCCTAACTTTAAGCTAAAGTACATAGGTTCTTGTATATGCTAAATTATAACCAAACAGGGCAGATCCCTAATTTTATATGTTATTGTATACGTTAATTTTATCTGAATTGAGCACTTGGCCGCATGGTGCAGCACCTGTACTCTGAAACAACCAGAACTACGAGCGTGAGCACTCTCATTTCCTCTCTGATACTACTTACTTATCACAGCTCCTCGATATTGCTTTTAATTAAAGTTATAAACGATTTATGGAAAAAGGATTTCTTGGCACTTTTTACTAATTTGTAACTTATAAATTGGACTTATTGTAATGTAATAGGTCTCATTTTACGGATAATTCTATGATCTACATAACTTT
This sequence comes from Bombus vosnesenskii, assembly GCF_011952255.1. Lineage (NCBI taxonomy): Eukaryota > Metazoa > Arthropoda > Insecta > Hymenoptera > Apidae > Bombus > Bombus vosnesenskii. Next base: position 1,730,523 of record NW_022883009.1, read on the forward strand.
CCATTTAAACCCTTTTGTTGGATGACAAATGCTTTTTAACATACAAAGCGAAATATAAGAAAAGTCATATATTTTTCGTTTAATCAATATTTTAATTATGAAGTACCGGAGGAAAATTGTTTCAAAGTCGTTTATTTTGTTTTAAATATCGTTCCGAACCATATCATCCAAAAATATTTCTATTGTCAATTTGTTTATGGATTCACTTTTGTTAGGCTTAATTTGACTGGATTATTTTCGTGACGAGCGACTTCAGTTGCCTGTGGTATCTAAACAAAGGTATCGTGGCGAGCGACTTTAGTCGTCCGTGGTAGCGAGAGTGTTTTAAACAGTTCCATTTTCATTATCTTAACGAAATTTTCGTAATTTCCCAATTGTCACGTGCTTTTAATATTTATTCAAATGCAATATAGTAGCACTTACAAAACTAAGATTATCAGAAGTTAACATATAATCGGAGTTAAAGATATTAATCAATTTTAATACGTTTCATAGATATTATTATACGTTAATAAATATATAAACATAAAGAAAAATTACATAAGTCGTTGCAAGCTAGTATGTGTGACGTTCGAGTATCAATGAGATTCATTAAGAAATGGTGTAGTTTCGCTATACACAAAGTGTAAAGAAATACTCGATGTTATCTAATTGCATTTCGCTTAACTGGTTAACATTCATGATAAATACATATGTGTTATTTTGAATACAGACAAGCGATATTTTATTGCGCGATCCCGCTGCGATCATATGTTTTTCTTTGTTTTCCTGTTAAATACGACAAAGTCAGATATACGATCGCAGTGGAATCGCACAGTAAAGTGTAGCTCGTGTATATTCAGGGTTATTGGTGTCTTTATTGCGATTTCAACGTGTGCGATAACTCTTGACCTCTGAGTGAAGATTAATCTTGAATGTTCTTCGTTCACAGTACGCAGAAGAACGATTTCGTGAACAGCTACGTTTACTTCAGTGTGTATCCTACGAAAATTTTATTCAGAACTATGAAGAGTTTAGTTAACGAAGTTAATAATGCCGTCACGGAATCTCTTTTTGGATTATCGTTTGCATTTCCGCAATTGGAGTATCAAGAATCTCATAAAGTCGTTTTGATGCCAAACGTACGTACATAACCTTGAATATTCTGTATGAAACAAATTAATACGAATAACACCTAATGTTGTCATGATTTTACTATATATGTTGGCGTTTCCATGAACAATCTTACTAATAATTTGCTGTATTTTAGCTTCAAGAACGGAAACATAAGGTATCCCTGATATGCGGCGGTGGAAGTGGACACGAACCTTTCGCGGCTGGTATGCGCTTATTTTATTTTTTAAAAAATCGGAACACTATATGCATGTTATTATGTATTATGAATACAATTTTATTTTGAGTCATATCATACTTCTTAAATGCTAGCAAGTATAAAAATAAATATCCTACTTGGATTTATTAATTTCATTTAAATATATTAAATCAATAACTTAATGTATTTTATGTAAGATATAAGTAAATAAAACTGTAATTCATTCAAGGGAAGAAACAGTAAACATAATTTATTTGCAGTTCGGTATAAAAGTATATGCGTATATAAATTTTCGAAGCGTTTAGGGACTATTAATTATGTAATATAAAAAACAAAATTTTTTAAGGATTTGGGAATTCCTTAATTTTCTAAGAAACTTTCCTACATTATGTAGTTACAAGACTAACGAAACTTAAATACTTAAAGACTATATTGGATACATATTTTTAATATATGGAACATGTTAATTGAATGTTATCTTAAATACAGGGTAGGACATATAAATCGGAAACAATTACAAACGCCTAAATATCTCCGTTATTAATGGTTATGTGAAAAAGCTTCACAGGATAAAGTTATACTATTTGGGGGAGCACATGCAATGATAGATAATGTTTTCTTTGGAAGTCATTTTTTTATGAGATTTCAGGGTCATCACTATTTTATTTATAGGACCACATTTTTTAATACATTAATCAATCCACCTCTGTATAACCTATAAAAAGTATTAACATATTTATATCGAGGATCTATTAGTTTAATAAATATTTTAACTTTAATTTGTCAAATTTAACGTATAAGAAACAAAAAGACTCTTCTATATTAAATTTGATAAATTAGAGTTAAAATATTTGCTAAATTAATAGTTTGTTGACATACATATGTTAATGCTTTTTTTATAGATAATGCCGAAGTAGATTTAATAATATATAAAGGATATGGCCCTGTCCAAAAAAATGGTGATGTCCTTTGAAATCTCATTAAAAAAGTAACTTTCGGAAAAAACATTATGTACCAATTGCATGTGCCTTTTAAAATAGTATAATTTAATTCTGTGAAGTTTTTTCATATTTTGGTGTTCCGATTTATGTGTCCTATCCTGTATATATAATTTCAAATTTGGTGACAAGATTTTTATATTCCTGTTTCATTTTTATTTCTGCTATAATTTTGTATTAAAATTAAAAACTGTTTGTTATACCAAATATATAAAAAGTATAGAATATCAATTATAAACTGTATATGCTAAAAAACAACATATTTATATGTTTATAAATAGATAGTATTTACATAATAATTAAATAATGGAACCAATTCTGTTTTTAGATAGATTTCTTTTCACAGGACTGTTTCTTTTTATAACTTTAATGTGATGTTAAAAAGAATCAAATGTTCTTTCCATAGGATTTAATGTAATCTAGTACCATTAAAATGACGCCTGCTTAAACATTTTTATTTGAATTCAATCCTTTTCACTTTATGCTTTTCTTGATATGTCTTGATTAAATTTGTACCCTGATTTTAATTCATGCTTTTTCCGGTATTTAATTAGCGATTGTCGGCTGTTCTTTAATGTTATTCTCTATTTTGTAGAAAAATGACACCCAATCTATTCGGAATAAACTGGCATTAAATGTATTTATAAGTATAATTATTATTAAACTTCTTGTTGCTTACGGGCCTTTTGTTATGTAAAGTTAATTATCATTGATTATAGTATGTTGAGTTTTGAAACAGACGCTACAATTATCACTTCAATTTTTCCAATAAAAGGTTTAAATTATTTCTACTTTTTCAAATAGTTCATAATCAGTAATATCATTAAATTGTTTCCTTTTTGTTAAACACTTCCTTTAAAAATTGCTATAAATTATAATAAGGGTTTTTATTAATGCCTAAATGAAACATTAATGTAATTCAATGGCACTTTGTAACTACATAAACATAAATGGTTAACGTACTTGGTATAGATTACATTTTTTGTTTGTGATATATAATTGCATTATACTCAAACAAATAACATACCGATAATATTCATATACTTTGAATATGTCCATAGTGTTCTAAATATGAATATGTTAAAAATTATTGTATGACATTAACAAGTAAACATAGAAAAAGAAAACAATTATTCGTGCTTCGTAACATAATATTATTATCTATAATATGTATATTAGAAACAACACTGGTATGAAAAATAAAGTCAAATTTGTGAACACCTTATACGGAACAAAACTCGAAGAAAATCTGCACAGAGTTATCGACGATGGCGAAATTTAACATTTTCTAACAAATAAAATTTAATTGTACAATTTAGATGACCCAGGTAGCTTTGGTTGTTATTTTTATGGCATTAGAACAGTTAGGATGGGCCAAAATTACTTATAAAGTACGAGGAGATACACAATTTAGTTATTGCAAATTTCCTTATATATACAGGGTGGTTAGTAACTGGTGGTACAAGCGAAAAGGGGGCGATTCTACGCGAAAAAAGAAGTCGAAAATATACAATAAAAATTTTTCGTTTGAGGCTTTGTTTTCGAGAAAATCGACTTTGAATTTTCGCTCGGTACGCGTGCGGTACGTTATAACGGATCTCACTCTAGATCGTTGTCTCGATGGAAAAATTAAAAAAAAAAAAAAATAAAAAAAAAATTTTTATTCTATATTTTCGATTTCTTCTTTCGCGCAGAATCACCCCCTTTCCGCTTGTACCACCAGTTACCAACCAGCCTGTATATAAATGAATGCAGTAAAATGCTCATAATTTCTATTTAATGTTAATAGTTTGTAATGTTAATAGGATTTTAATGAGTTGATTAAATTCTAAGTTCCGAACAGAAACGAAAATATTATGATTATTGTCTGTATTTTGTCTATTATTGATTTAGTATGCTGTTTCCATGTGAGTTGTGTTTCTAGGTGGAGTCCTAGGTATTTGACTTGCCACTACGTTTTTGTCATTTTGCTTTCGCTTTTCTTCTTTCTCTAATTTTTTCGAGGATGTCTAATGGAATTATTTTTGTTTGTCTGTTGGTTGATTCAGGTATAGTGGTTGCTCTTGCTGCTTCTTGAATAGTTTCTGTAAATGTTGTTACTGCTTGATCGATGTGTTCAGGTGTTTTCAATGGGATGTTGCAGTTGATTTTGCTCTCAATTATTTTTTTAAATGTTTGCCATTTGGTAGTTTTATTGTATAGCGTCTCTGAATTGCTGTAAAGTATTGGTTTGTTTCTGTATGTAATTATTATGGGTGGGTCGGAGGTAAAAGCTCGAGGCTGGGTGCTGTGTTTAGTTTATTTGCGTTTAGTCCCTTTGTAACTGCAAAATCAAGTAGGTCAGGTATTTTACTCAAGTCTGTCGGTCAGTATGTCGGTCTTCCCGTGGATAATATTTTGAGGTTATTGTTTCTAGTGTAGTTTTCCAAGGTTCTATCTCGAGGCGTAGTGATTCTTGATCCCCATAGTGTGTGCTTTGAATTATAGTCTCCCGCTGCAATATACTTGTCACCTAAATGTTGAAAGTACTCTTCCCACATTTGTGATGTAATTTTGTGTCGCAGCGGTACATATACTGCTGCAGCTGTAATTGGTTGCTACCAGTTTGTACAGTAACGGTGATTGCTTGTATATGTTCCTTACTAACCTGGCTGCGTAAATGATGTTTAATGTCGTTTTTTATTACTACTGCGGTCCCTCCGTGTGCTTTTCCTGAGGGTTGCTTGGTATCATATATGGTGTAGTACGGTATTTTTATGTAACTTTTTGTAGTGAAGTATGTTTCTGATACGAGTGGTATGTCAATATTATTGTTGTATAGGAATGTTTTAGTTTCTAGGGCCCTTTGTTGTAGGCCGTTAGAGTTCCAGGCTGTTATTTTAAGCATGTCTATTTTTATTTTTTGCTCAGCATGTTAGTAAGTAGTTGTAGCATGACTGTTATTTGTTGTGTTTGCTGTCTGAGGACTGCGTTTTGTTCGCTTATCATTTTTGTAAGTATTTCGGTGTTTTTGATTGATTGTTTTAGTAGTTCTTTGATTTCTGTAGCGTCTTCGGTGTTGTTGCTTTGACTCTGATTGTTCATGGGTGTTGCTTGTCTAATGTTTTGCGTTGCTTGCGCGTAGCTTCGGTTTCCTTGGGGATCTGTGTTTCTGCTTATAGCTTTTATTTCCTTTTGTGCTTTCAATGTTGCTTCGTTATCCGTTGTACTTTGTTGTTGTTGGTATTTATCGACTGATCTATTGCGAATTGGTGGAAACAGTTTACGTTGAAGTTGCTTCCTGATTACACATCCTTTACAGCTAGCTGGGTGGTTTCCGTTACAATTATAACATCTAACTTTTTCTATTTTTCCTGTGTATGGGCAGTGTATTGTTAAGTGATTTTTTGCACATTTAACACATGCCGGGCTACTGTTACAATAATTTTTTGTGTAACCGTATCGTTGGCGCCGCATGCATTGTGGTATATCTTTTTTGTAGCGTGGTGGTTCCACTGTTACTATTGTGTTTAGAATTTTTTTGATTTCATAAATTTCCTTGCTATTCATTCTGGGTTCCAGTTCTATTAAGAATAGTGGTAATGGTTACTTCGTATCGTACCTTGTTATATTATTTATTGTTCTTGTTTGATGGCCAATTTTTGCTAGTTCGTGACTTAATTTTTCTGTGTTAATTTTTGGATGTAATCCTCTTATAACTATTTTGTAACTCCTTTCCGTTTTGAACTGGTACGTGTGGTATATAGCATTCTTTTTTCTTAATTCTTTTATCACTTCCCTATAATTTTCTGGGGTGTTTGTTTGGATTTTTACCTGTTCTAATTTTGTTTGTTTTATTGTGTAATTATCCTTTCCAACTATATTGTTTAGTTGATCAATAAGCGGGTCTATTATTTGCGCTTCAACAAATATTGGTGGTGGTTTTGTAATGTTGTGTTGGTTGAATTGTGGTATTGCTTGTTGGGTCATCGTCTAATTTTTCCGTTAGCGAGCTGAAGGAGTTTCTTAATGGTAATTCTTGCAGCCATCGCTGCTTTTCCGTATCTAGATTACCTGTTATTTTTCGTTTTTTATTGTAGCTGGCCACCTTCCAGCTTTCATCCTGTTGAGTTGTTTCTTTATTGGTTTCCATATCAACTTCAATTGTAACTGAGCAGTCCTGTTCTTGGTTTATTTGTTGACTTGTTTTTGATGTGTTTGTTGTTTTATTTATGTAGTATTGTTCGTCCTTGTTAATAATTTTTATCGGTGAGATTTGTTTTTTCATGGTAGGTTTGCTTGTAGTCTTCTTAATAGAAGACACGGGTTTCCACCATTTAGCTATGGGCGTAGCCGTTCGTAACTTTCTCTTCCCCACTCGCCGCACTTTTCTGAAGCACTGTTTTTCACGTCCGCTTAGCTCAGCTGCTCGGGCAGAACTGATCATTTTAATGAAATCCCGTTTATATAAATTTGTATAAAAATGATCCCGGGAATTAAAATATTTTCATTATTCCGTAGCAGAAAATATAAGTTGATTAAGTTCTTAGCTACTGCAAAATAAAATTTGTCTTTAAATCTAATTGCGAAAATCTAATTGCTGTCGTCGGGTCGTTAAATATTCTAAAATATAATGTTATATATATGTTTACATACAAGGTGAGTTACCCAAGATGAAAGCTAAAATATTTTCAATACTGTCAATTATATCAAAAAATGTTTCAAATAAAAGTTGAATGATTCCGAGGAGGACAATGATCGACGTAATTAGTACTTTTGTTTGTTTGTTTTTTAAAAGGAATCATATATTCCTTTATACATTAAACAACGCCAAGTCTAACATTCTCTATAAAAAAATTATCAACTTACATCGAAGTTCATTAGATGTTCTAATTTTTATTTTGCAAAATATGAGTTACAGTATCTCCAAAACAACTTTGCAACATACATGGCTGAACATCTTTTTATAGAGAATATTGAAATGGGTAATTCCATTTAAGAAAACAAATTTGAGTTTCAAAGATCCTCTACGCGCCCACCTATGAAAATGCCAATTACATCGATTAATGTCCATCTAATAGAAGCTATTCAACTTTTGATTGAAACATTTCTCGGCATAATTAACAGTATCTTTTTACATTTTTTGTATACATTGGTTAACGCAACTCTTTATTCCACACAAGAAACTACTAAAGTTGGTTATGTTAAAAAAGTAATTGGTTCAGGAAATATTTTAATAAATTGTGCCTTTGATACAAGGTAACAAAGATAATGAATACCTTCTGAGCTGGCTTTTTGGCATAATTACCAATTTGATAGTTTCCTATGTGGAATAACGAGTTGTACCGATCAACGCATAAAGAAATGTGATTCTATTTACAAGAAACATAGTGGATCTTCATATGTCCTTCAAGTATCTACCTGAGGAAAAAATGAAGTCCTGATGCAGACAAGCGACTTTTATCCGCGCGATATTACTGTCATCATATGTTTATCTTCATTGTTCTTAATTGATAAAATGAATAAAGACATATATGATTTTATGATAAATGAATAAAGATATATCTAATTTTTGCTAGGATGGTTAAATAACCATCATACAAAACGTAATCTTGCAATATTTAGAAATCATGAAGATAGGCGTTTCGTTCTATTTAAAAACAGAAAATAATTTTCTATTCCTGCATTAATATCCTGTTATTTACTTCCTATTTGATTGTTAAATATGAACATATTACAAATTATGTGAATGCAATAGACAATAGAACTTTAACATCGGTTAAGTTGCGACTTAACAAAGTTGCAAAGTTGATTCTCGCAATGAGTAAGATATGATGCAAAAAAATTTGTTCTTACGATTTTGATTTTCAAGCTTAAAAGGCAAGCTTAGGCTCTTTCAGTTAAATTTTCACCGAATCTGATGTGTAGAATTACGTTGTGATAATTTTTATCAATAATATCTTTAAATTCTGTACACTGTACATGTGTAGATATAGTATATCCGGTATAAATGTTACGCACTACTATTTTTGTAACTATTAAAAATACGAAGGCATCTTTTATTATATATATGTAGATGTAATATATATGTACATATGTACATATAATATAATTTTAAATGAATATATAATAGTATGAGTAAAATTAAACAATATAAAATTAGTTTCAAATATTCTTTTAGGTTATGTTGGAAATGGTATGTTAGCTGCGGCTGTAGCAGGCTCAATATACGCAGCACCACCGTCAAAACATATCTCTTATGCCATCGACCGTGTTTCTCAATATAATAATAGTAAGTTGTAAGATTTATAATTTCGTTGGATTTAGACAGAACAAGATGGAATAAATCCAAAATTGAGCATTTCGTGTTATTTACGTTAAATAAGTTACTTTTGTACTGAATATCTGATATTTGTTTCAAGTTGGAATATGTTATAACTAATACGAAAAAAATGTTTAAGTCATCATTTTCCTCTTATCTAAAATATTTGAAAAATACAGATCTTCAAAATGACTAGTTTTTTTACGATTTTTACGAAACTTACCTTCACAATATAGTATTAGATATAATAGACTATTTTGACTTGATTTCTGATATGATTGGTGAAAATGGTACAGTGAGATCGTAAAATAAAAAATGGTGCCAATTTGGTCTGTATTTACAGTCGTATGCGCCCCATACGCACGTAGTCACTCATATCAAATTTTAAAAATCAATTTGTATAATGATTGGTAGTGTAACGATGTATCATAGATCCGGAACACCCAGGATACAAGTAAAGAATGAATTAATATAACTCTTTTACTTCCTAGAAAAATTCTTTTAGATATATTGTAGAGGAACAGCTGGTTCTGAAATCATATCGTTCTCCTCTGAGCTGACTCTTAAATCACGGTTACGAGTTTTGAAACATGTGAACTCTACTCATTGGAGTTTGGTGGATTTTATTATTTCACTATGTCACCTTTGTTTCTCTTACAATTTTTCTTTTTCTTTATTTCATATGTAATTACTAGAGAGAGGACATTGGAAATTTCGAAACACCTCGTATTGTGACGATACATATAAATTTATTTTTACTTGACTGATAATAATTCAATTGCATCTCTGCTTAGATTTTAATTGGTACCATTTCACCATTAAATACTTTGATTATTCCAAAAAAATTTGTCAAAATTTTAGTTCTTGATGAATTAGATACCTCTAGAAAAAAAGGAAAGGAAATAATAATTTCTGGTTTTATTTCGAAAATTTTTATCCCAATTTCGGAAATTTCGAGACTTCACAAAATATCTGATTTAGTTCCGCAAAGTTAAACAGATTTTGTACTATCTTTATTATCTATACGGAGTGTCCAGTAACAGATGATAAAAAATTTCATGCTGCTTCCGTAAGCTTTGAAATATAAAAAAAATATTAGAAAATTTAACTAAAAGTTTAGGCGTTAGGTCATTTCCTTGAATTCAATTTAAACAATTTAGCATACATGATCAGAAGTGTATTATTAATATTATTATCATAAATCTTAAATGCAGTTATATAATGTAACGCATTAAATTATAAAATGTTTTATGTGTATAATATGTTTCTAGCTGGTATTTTGATGGTTGTTCCGAATTATACTGGAGATTGCCTTAATTTTGGAATAGCAATTGAAAAAGCGAGACAAAAGGGTTTGAAGGTAAGAAAAAGGAAAACGAATTTATAAACTGAATTTTTTGATTAATTTTAGCTTCTATATTTTATATGGATAGGATTAATACATCAACGTTTATGTACGTATGTAACACATCGTCGGTTTTTATGGTTCATTTAAGGAGAGGTTTCTTATGTGCATCTAACGCGCGCGTTAGGTCAGAAACATTTTAAAACCCGAATCACGTAAGTGACACTGTCTCGTTGCGAGATCACTGATTTTTACCGTTACAATAGAGAAGCATTCTCTCGTTTTTGCTAGGATATTGTGTGATTCGAGCTTATCCAGGATTTTTAGGCGATATCCTTAATTTGACGATAATATAACATCACATTACCCTCACTCTACAGCTATGTCACATGTGTTATATAACATGAATTTCGTCTTACATCTCCACGCGTTGTATCTACAATACTGTTCCTGCATCTCCAGTTGTTTGTAGTATGAGTTACGACGTCACTAGTTCAGCAACTATACTATATCCCTTACTATCAAAGGATTTTTATTCTCTCAATCTAGTAATGTTGGGTTTTTGACCGTTCTTAATGCAGCGTGTGCGTTGGACGCATCTAGAAAATCCGACCTTTAGATTTGCTTTAGACGAACAGAGCGACTAATCGATCTCCCTCATTTTAGTAAAATAAAAAATAAGATTGTAACCGAACATTCATTTGCTGTTCGGTGAAACATTCAAATATCTGAATGCTCTAACAAAGGAATTTTCATACCTAGTTCTTACAGATTTAAATGAAATTTGATATGTATATAAAATATAACAAATCTGTCATTTCAGCCTTAGATGATCAATCAATTTTGAGAAAAATGTATTTACAATTTGAAAAAATCCTTAGACATAGTCCATACCTTTAACATCATACCCTAAGATGGGATAGTGGAGGCCTTTGAATTCTTCGAGGTGCCTCCTTACCTTATTCGTGTTATCCTGTCCTACCTGAGCGACAGGTGGGACGGTACACCGGTAGGGATGAAGACGGATGGCGACCCGTCGAGCGCGGTGTTCCGCAGGGTTCTGTTTTGGGAGCGATTCTGTGGATCATCAGCTACGACGCGATGCTTCGCTGTCTCATGACTCCGGACACAGGCATGGTGTCTAACGCTGACGACACGTTGTTCCTGGCCAGGGGACGTTGGTGGTACGAGACATTGCGTCATCGTTGTTTGCGCGGTACGTACCATACGCAGGCTGGGCTTGAGGGTGTCCGCAGCCAAGTCGGAGGCTATCTGGTTTTATGACTGGCGGCGTAGGGGGGCCCCTCTGCCCGACCTGTGTTTGGATATAAACGGGGAGGACATCGAGGTAGGGCTTCAGATGAAATACCTGGGCCTCACCTCACGCATTTCAGGCACTTGGTCCCCAAAGAGACGACGCCAGCCAACGCCTTATGTAGTTTGCTACCAAATATCGGTGGGGCTGGGGTCGGAGTGTGGCGACTATATGTGAGTTGTCCGTTCTCGGGTACTATACGGGGCTCCGGTGTGGGCAGAAGATCTGATGGCGAGTCGTCGCAGTCTGATTTTACTGAGGAGGCTGCATAGGACGACCGCCATCAGGATCATAAGGGGATACTGAACGGTATCTTACGCGTTGGCGTATTCACCGTTCCAGCTCCAGGCCTTGGCGCTCCGAGGGGTGTACAAAAACCTGAGAGGCCTGGTCAAACCAGAGAAGGTCAGATTCAGAGCCACCGGGCCGTTAGATCGGTCCTTCCGAACTGGGAAGTTTGAACGAACCGCGAAGGGCTCCCGTTATCATTCCGGATGACACAGTTGTTCGCTGGGCATGGAGTATTCGGTGAGTCCCTGCAGAAAATTGGAAGAGAGGTGACGAGCATCTGTCATCACTGCGGAGAGGGTGAGGACACGGCTGAGCACACGCTGGAGTTTTGTCCAGCATGGGAGGCCCCTCGCAGTGTTCTACGACAAGCGATTGGCGAAAGTGTGGATCCCTTGGCAGTGGTAGAAGGTGGTGCTGAGAAGGAAACAGAAGTTCCTCACAGTCCGCTCCTATTGCGAAGAAGTAATACTCGCAAAGGAGCGGGCAGAGTGGGAGAGGGTGAGAACATCCCACCCTTGTAGGGTTCTGCACCGAAGAGCGGCCCCGCACTACCCTAGGTGGTCATAGTGGCCAACGAGCAGGCGGCTCCAAATGACATAGGAACCGCTGAGGAGGACACGTGGGACCGGTGGCGATCCCAGCTGATCAACGAGGGAGGCGAACATCGGGGCGCGGAGGCGGTCCTCCCAAACTGGGAGGCATGGAAAAGCCGCCACGGCCTCTCGCTCACATTCAGAATGACCCAGGTGCTCACCGGACACGGCGTGTTCGGCGAGTTTCTGAAGAGAATCGGACGAGAGACGACAGACATCTGCCACCACTGCGGAGAGGGCAGGGACACGGCGCAGCACACCCTGGAGCTCTGTCCGGCGTGGGAGCTGCCCCGCTATACTCTGCGACACGCCATAGGAGGAACATTGACCCCCCAGCGGTTGTAGAGGCGATGTTGAGAGGGCCACAGGAATACGAGGCCGTCCGCCTCTGCTGCGAGCGAGTTATGCTCGCAGGGAGAGAAAGAAAAACTCTCACCCTTGCAGGATAAGACGATGGAGAAGGATGGCAGTCAGACGACCTAGAGCCGCTCCACCGCCGTCCAAACGGACCGCGCCTGGAAGGAGCGACAGCGCTAGGAACAATGACCCCCCCCCCCCTAACGCCAATTCAATAGTCAGGAGGTACTAGGATTGGCTCGAACAAGGGGACGCGAGAAGGGGGAGCAACAGAAGTTAATTCATAAGAGGTTCCTGGATCACTCCTGTCACATGCGTAGGATGGTCATCGTGGAGCTTTCGTCGTTAGGAGTCCGACACTACTCTGCTGTTACGCGATTGCTGCAGCAGCGAAGTGTCCATGAGCATTTCTCCACGTACAAAAAAAAAAAAAAAGGTGGTCATAGTGGCCGACACGCCGAGGAGGATCTGGGATGTCCTCAGACTTGCACGACGGCCCAGAGGATAGCGTTGAGAGTGGTAGTCCCTCTGAATGCCCAAACTAGTCCTGAGGAACAGCTCCTTCAGGATGGGAGAGGACGCAGGAGTGGTCCGGCAGCAATTCGAAATCTTTTCTGTGAAACTGTTTATTAATAATAAATAAAAAATAATTGATAACAAAATATGCATAAGATAATTCAATGAATTATTTTATTATTATTATTCATGAATAATTATTATGAAAAGAAGTTCTCACAACTGGATTCGGTCCGGGTACAAGAAATTAGATGATCTATAAGCCTACCATTTTTTAAATAATATCTATTATTTTATTGGATTTCAAAATTGAATTACATCATTACATATTTTATATTTATAGTCTTAATAACTAAAATCGTTCTTGTAGACTAGTTTCATATTTTGGAGATTTGATATATATCTTGGGTTATTTTTCATTTTTTTGTTCACCTATATTTCATTTTTGTCTTTATTTCTAGATGGGTTATTGGCCATAAGAATGACGATTGTCTTGTATGACTTATCAAACAACTTATATACTATTTCAAGCCTAAGGTTTGTGAGCGGTATATCTATATGTCGGATTTACATTAGAATTAGGGTTAGGGGCGTGAAACGAATCTTCGTTTGGATTACACATTGTCGTTATGAAATAGAGAAGACATTGACTAGTGCAAATATGATTATCATAGTATTGGACAAGTAACTGTGGTAATTAGATATCCGAGAAACTAATGACAGTGATCCTAGGTTCAATAACGAATCCGCGGTCAACGGGATGATAGATGTACGTGCTCACAAAAATCTAAGTCGGACTCTTTGTTAAAACATGGAATATCCACCGAGCGTACAGACACTAAGTAACTCGCTAATACAACCTCACGAGAGAATGACTTTCCATCGCGATGATGCTGCAGAGGAAAACTATGGTGGGGTGTGTCTAAGGACACGAGATCATCGGATTCGTCGAGGATAGCTTTCGTTTTGAAAGTGAGGAAAATTGACGTTGCTGTTAATTGGTCAATTTCCATGTTGGTGGCTAAAAAATGATGCTAGCCATCCTTGGGGGAAGGTTGCTAGTGGGAAACGTCGTTCGTTGAAAAATAGATCTCCCCTATCTTCCCGTAGTTGGGACAAAGACTGTTTGTCTGTTTGAAGGCTTAGGTAACTAGATCTTAATGTTTATAACGACCCTCAGGCTAGCTGAACATGTACTGTGGAGATGCATCTGGTAATCGTCGGCATCATACCCGAAGAATAGGGTCTGCGTATGGCGAGCGACAGGACAGAAACCGGTGGAATGTTTACTGTCTCGTGCCGCTACAAATATTTTTTTTAAGGAGAGCTATAGAATTACTCCATACCTTTGTTAGACAAAGCGTTAATCCCGTGACCGCGGCTACGTTTGGCGACTGGCTGTCGCCTTGAGCCCAAGTTCATTATCACAAGTCTCGAACAAGTACAATCGAAGTGAATAACTACAATTGTTTAATTACAGCTATGGTAGACTCTAGATTACAATTTTGCGGGATTATCCAAAATTCCAAAGGCTCCGGTGTTCTTTCATCTCCGACATACGTATAGGACGAAGTTATTCAGAATGTTGACCTTGAGAACATACTTTAAGCTCATTGAAAGGGATGAAGTGTTTCCTTTTCTATAAAACTACCGTTCTTTTATACCGTGCCATGTAGGAGTATCCACGTGGCTTTGTTGAAAATTGAAATTTTCTATTCTGTTTGGTGCGTTTTTCGGTTTCACTTTTACTTATAACTTATACTATAACTTATACTATAATGCTATATAAGGCCATATTAAAACCTGTTTGGACCTATGGGATCCAATTATGGGAAACAGCAAGTTTCCAATTCCAACCTAGAAATTTTTCAACGATTTCAATCGAAAACTCTAAGATCCTTAATAGTGTAATAAGGAAAATCAAGATAGAAATTTTTTCCCGATTGCTTACAATTTATTAATATTAAATTGAATATACAAATATAAATTGGACAAAAAACGATATTTATTTAACAGAAACTAAATGCAATACTCGTATCTATATCAAATAACTTTACAGTTATTTAGCCACTCTCCTCACAACGAATCTAACACACACTCTCTCTCTCTCTCTCTCCCTCTCTTTCTCTCCCTCTCTCTCTCTTTCTCTCTCCCTCTCTCTCCCCCTCTCTCTCTCTCTCTAACAACTCTATCAATTCTCTCGACTCTACTCTTCGGTGTCTCGATTAACTCTAACGACTCTACTCTTCGACGACTCGATTAGCTCTGACTCTCGCAATACGCACACTTTTCGACTCGTACACTCTGACCTTTCGGTCGTCCCGCCTTGAAAAACGAAACCGTCCTTCTCGTCTAACGTTGTCTATTGTTTTCCTCATACCTATGTAAGAACTAGGTGACTTTAGTCACGTAGGCACTCTTAAATGTAAACGAACCACAGAAAGACGACGTACACGGTTTTTTCTATTTTCAACCGATCTCTACCTTATTTTTTTTTTTTTTTTTTTTTTATCGTGGAGAAATCCTCATGGACACCCGCTAGCGGGTAGTGTCGGACTCTTACCGACTAAAACTCCACGGTGGCCTGTCCTGACGCCTGAGTCGAGATGCACCCGGGATCTCTCCCGAATTACTACCGGTTACCCCCGGGCATCTATCTCTCCTTTCGTCGAAGGGAGGCGTCCTGCTCTTCTTGGACCGCTAGGGGGACCACGCCCCCTAGCGCCTCGCTCCTACTGCGTCGTCCTGGGGACCCCATCCCCTGACGCCTCTTCCTGGTTTCTTCGCGCTCCTACGGCGGCCACGGCGGCGCCGGTGGCGGTGTCGTGTAAAATTAAGGTAAAAATAAGGAACTTGTTAATTTCCGAAAAGGAGATTAAGTTCTTTTTATTTTTTTACTCAATTTATACAATTTTTTCGGTTCGCGATGATACACTTTCGATGCTTGGATTAGTTAAGAATTTCTTTATTAGACTGACTGGATGATTTTGAAGGGAGCATTTATATTCTTCCATTCGTTGGAGTGGGAGAAGGTTTTGTTTATACTTAGTGTAAAATTCGGAGAACGGCTGGAGTGATCGAATGCCACTCAGGCGGCTGAGAACGGGTGCTGACCGGACGGTCACACGCGATAAGGCGTTCGGAATTTCGGTTTGTTATATACAGTTGCTCGAATTTCGTCTGTGACATTCCCCCCTTCTTAGATTGAACTTGATCCCTCAAGTTTTCTTCAGAAGATTTTTGTGGAATCGGACTTGACGTGGCTTGAAAATTACAGCTGATTCCTCCTCTTCATCTGAGTGGTATGTGTTGGTTGGAATATAGATGTTGGGTGTTGAGCCCAGGGTGAGTGGTACTGGTGGGGCTGTCGCATTGTGGCTGTTGATTACAGTTTCATTTCGGCAGCAAAATAAATTGATACATAATTTGTTCGGTATACATTTCCTGATGCATTTGAATACCCCTATTTTGTTTAATCCATATATACCTAGTATGCCTAATGCTATGTACCCTAATATCTGGAGCGTGGTTAGTCCCCAATACTGTATATTTTTAATTCTGTGTTCGAAATTAAGAGTTTCTATCTCGTCGCCTATTTTATCAATCGTTGTTTTATAGCCTTGTAAATTATCTATTATTTTCGGTGCTCGCTCGAGTTTATCTAATAGATGAGTGAAACTATCGTTTGTTTTGAGCGCTAGGGTTTTTGTTTTGATTTCGTATATGACTTCGTTTTTTGTTTCGCCTATACGCATGTGTTCGTCTTTGTACAATATATCGCAAGAAGTGTTAGCTCTTATAATGGAAGGCTTGTCAAGTTTTTGTAAAGTATGTTTCGTTTGGCAAATTGTGTCTATTTCTATCGGATTTGCTGGTATCGCAATGTAACAGTTGCTAGTTTTGAGCGGTATAAAGCTAATGTCTTCAATCTTAAGTACAGTTATTTGACAATGTTCAATGTGTGGTTTGAAATTTATTATTTCGCTGCGACAATCGGTTCTTGAATTTCTGTCATGGATTGGTAGTGTTTGTTTGCATATAGTGGTTCCGGCTCGATTCTTACAAAGTTTGTTGAAATACTCGATATCAGCGTTTATAAATGAAAGACCTGAAGTTAAATATATCTGATGTTCGACTACTGGAGCCAAAAATACTCCATTTCTTTTACTCGGGATAGGATATACTTGTAATATGTTCCATTCTGTGTTAGAGACTAAAGGTACTATGATTTTGAAAAATATTTTGTCATCTATTGTGAAGATTTTAAGATCACTAATGTCGAGTGTGAATTGAAAATGTTCGGTTTTGGCAGAAATCGCGGTGTTGTACATCTGGCTACCTATTGCCTTGGCGTAATTTTCTATGAATTCATTGGGGTCAAGTATTTGTGGACTAATTATTCCTTGTTTGCCTAATATCATGACGTTAAGTATTTCATCTAATTGGAAGTGTAAAGTTTGCATCGCGGTGTCGACTTTCATGATCATCTTAAGCATAGATCTATCGATATTTGCCTGCTGTTGTAATTTTAATATATCACTATATGATCTCTCTAAGTGGTTTAGGTTTTCTGAGTTTACAATTTTTCTAATAAGTGCTGTTTGATTAGCTATTATGGTCTTGATTTTATTATTATCATCGAATAGTTTGTCCATATTTTTGTTTATGAGCGTAAGATCATCATCGTCGAGAGTCCCGAACAGACTTTTCTATACGGAACCTATGATGTTAAGCAAACCTCGTGTGCTCCGGGTATGTGTTAACGCTTTCAAGTGTTTTGCGAGTTGTTTTAGGTTATTGATGCGATTTTGTAATCCGCCTAACTCTTCGACGTATTGTTTGCTGATTGCACGTGAGTCTATTGTTAATTTATATGATTCTATTGCGCTTATCTGTTCGTATATGTCGCTAGTGTCTAATCCTACTATTACATTGGCAGTGTCGCTGTATAAATATCCTTTTCCTATGTTTTCTACGAATACAGAGTTTCCTTCTAATGGTGTAATATTTATTTGCGCGGATACTATTCCGGCAAAGAGGAGCGTCGACCTGGAAAGTAAGGTTTTAAACGATTACCGTGTATCTTTTTGTCTTGAATCAGATAGTATGGAGTACATACTTTATCAATCGTGTACGGTCCTAACCATTCCACATCAAGTTTATGCCTTTTATGATCGTTATGTATTAAAACGGAGTCTCCTTCTTTGAAAACTGATTGAGGTTTTATAATTTTACGTTTTTGATCGCGCTGATATCGCTGTTTACTTTTGATCAATGTTTCGCGAGCGTGTCGGAGTCTAGAGTCCCATTCCTTTTTGCGGAACGTGACTTCGTCTGCGTATGTGCGTTGGGGATTCTTGGATATCGTGGAGGGAAGATTGGCTTGGTGTCCGAATGTGAGTTCGAATGGCGTGTAACCAGTAGAGTCGTGTATCATTGTGTTATATGCAAGGCATACAAAGTTAAGTTGATCGTCCCATTCTTCATCCGAATTTCGCTGTATCGATTTTAACATGTCTGTTATTACTGCGTGTGTCCGTTCTAACGATCCGTTACTTTGTGGGTGGAAGGATGTCGTTTTGATATGTTTGATTTTGAACGCGTCTTCGTACTGTTGCATTAAACTAGATATAAAATTCTGTCCGCGGTCAGTTAATATCTTTTTTGGAGCGGAAAAGATGTAAATGTAATGATTCAAGAGTGCGTTCCAAATTGTTTCCGTTTGCTGAGTTTTTAGTGGTACGAGTATTAAGTATTTTGTCAATTCGTCATGTATGGATAGAATGTACTGATTGCCTTTTTTCGTCTTTTTCAGTGGGCCTAATAAGTCCATAGCAATTTTATCGTTTGGTTCGAGGGGTGTGTCGGTGATACAAGGTTCTTCGCGCGGTCTGATACGTGTAGTTTTAGATGTTTGGCAGGTGTCGCATGATTCTATATGTTGTTGTATACGTTTCATCAAATCTGGTACTCTGTGCCGTTTACGAATGCGGTCGTATGTCTTTTGTATACCGGGGTGTCCTACTAAATCGTGATTTTCTTTCAATAATTCGTCTATTTCTTCGTCGCTATATGTTTGAATTGGTTCCCATGCAAAATTTAATTCTTTTACGGTGTCGTTCAGGAATAGTAAAATTTGTTTGATCGCGTTCTTTTCGGTCTCTGTGAAACTGTCGTCGCCTATACCTATCTTTTCGTTTATATGAATAATTTCGTTTAATTTAGTTAACCATTCGATTCTGTCGTAATTTCCTAGCTCTGCTTTGGATAATTGATAGAAAGATTTACGGTTCGGAGTCATTTTGAGAATTTTGGGTAACGCGTCGGTAGATTTTTCCCAATCGTGATATTTTTTATCGAGTTCTATGTTCAAATTTTCGCGTCGTCTGGTCAGAACATGTATTCTAGATAGTGCGTCGGCTGCAGTATTATCTTTTCCTTTCGTGTATTCTATGTCGTATTCGTATTCTTCTAGTTTTAATCGCCATCTCATCAAGCGTGATAAGGGGTCTTTGCAATTCTGTAACCATTTTAGTGCTTGGTGATCGGTTCGGATGAGGAATTTCCGTCCTAACAGATATTGTCGGAGGCGTTTCACGGTCCATACTATTGCTAAAAGTTCTTTTTCTGTAGTGGAATAGTTTCGTTCCGGTGGGTTTAGAGTTCGCGAGATATAACAACATGGATGTCCGTCCTGTAATAAGATTGCACCTATACCTTCGTTACTGGCGTCAGTCGTTAATGTGAATGGTTTCGCAAAGTCTGGGAATTTTAGTACGGGTGATGAACAGAGTTTGTTTTTTAATGTCTGGAATGCTTCCTGGGTTTTATCTGTCCAATGAAATGGTGTCTCCTTTTTTGTAAGTTCGGTCAATGGTTTCGCGATCTTAGAAAAGTTTCTGATGAACTTACGGTAATAACCTGCTAGTCCTAAGAACGATTTGATGTCTGTGGGATTACGTGGCTGTTTGAAATTGCTAACGGCTTCTAATTTTTTGGGATTTGGCTTTACACCTTCGGCGGTTACTATATGTCCAATATATTCTAATTCTGGTTTGAGAAATTCGCATTTGTCCGGCTGTATTTTGAGTCCGAGTTCGCGTAGGCGTTGCAATACTATCGCTATTGTGCTCTTCAATCGACTGTCCGAATATTATAATGTCGTCCAAATATACGAAGCAATGTTTATTTATGAGTCCTCTTAGCGCGGTATCCATCACGCGTTGAAATGTTGCAGGTGCATTCTTTAAACCGAATGGCATCTTATTGTAATGATAGTGTCCTTGTGGAGAATGCTGTGTACTTTTTAGAGTCTATGTCCATTGGGATTTGGTGGAATCCGGAGGATAAATCGAGGGCTGAGAAGAATTTTGCGTTGCCTAGTTGGGATAGTATGTCGTCTATGTCAGGTAATGGATATGCGTCCTGGTCCGTTAGTTCGTTTATTTTTCTGAAGTCTATTACAATTCGCCATTTCTGTTTCCCTGAGGCGTCTGCCTTTTTTGGTACTACCCAGACTGGTGAATTGTAAGGAGAATCAGATGGTTCTATAATGTTCTTTTGTAGCATTTCGTCCATTTGTCGTTTGATTTCTTCTTTATGGCATTCAGGCGGTCGGTAAGATTTTGTGTTAATGATTTTATTTTCTTTTAACGTTATTGTGTGTTTAGCAAGATTAGTGCATGGTAATAAGTCGGTCTCTAGATTGAATACGTCGAGGTAGAACAGCAATATCTTTTCGATTGGTTCACGGAGGGGTTTCTCTATATGCGAAAGTCTAACTAAATCTTTAAACGTGGAGACTTGATCGTACGTATTTGAATTTTCGATAAAATTAGTCATTTTGGCTGGGCACCCACCACCATTGATAAAGCATATCGTTGTTGGTTTTCCTTCCAGGTAGACTGTTTTTGACACTGCTTGTTTTGGAGGTACGTCGTTTTCCTGTTGCAATAAAAGTATATTATTGTCAAGTTTTAATTGTTGATTCGAGCGTTCAAATTTGAATTTAGATAGAGCTGGCAAACCGAGTATGCCGTCTTCTATAATTGGAAAGTTGTCTTCTACCACAAAAAATTCTAGAGTTTTGCCAAATAGTTTTATCAAAGCGTGTTCGTTGGTTTTAAATTTAGAGTGTCCCATCGAGAATTTCCGTTCTTTTGTTATTCTTGGTCGTAATACGCATCTTCGCTTGAGTATATTAATTCCTGCTCCGCTGTCAATGAGGAATTTATGTCGCTGTCCGTCGGATCGTAAAAGTACTGTGGGTAGTCTTCCTGTTGTGGCGTTAATTCGTAGGTCTGGTCTATTGGTTCCTCTATTTCTTCCTTGTGTGTCTCGAGATTGTGGACTGCTGGTGGTCTCGGAAATTGGCTGGGTGTTCGAAAATTTTTACATTGACTGGTTGCATTTGAAGCATTTTAATTGTGTCCTTTGGGCAAGTGGTATTTGTTCGGTTTGTCGGAAGCTTCTTGGCATTGGATTGGGTGTTGGAGTTGGTTTTTTAGTGATCGGATTAGGATTATTGGTTGTTAGTCGTTGCTGCTCAGGGAGTCGTAATCGTTCTATTGGTTTTGGTCGTCGATTTCGATCTTCCCTGAAGAATCGCTCGATGTCGGTGGCTTTCTTTTCGGCTTCAAGGATATTGTATGGTGGATTGGCGAGTAGTAATTGTCCTATTTCGCCTTTCAGGCCTCGGATAAAATCGATCACGGAGTCTTTTAAAATCCTGTCGTTCATAGCTCGTCTAGTAATTTCGTCACGGTATTCGTTCGTTATACTGTATTGTAACTTATTGAGCGCTCTGCGGAACCTGATGATATAATTTTGCACACTTTCGTCGTGACGCTGTCTCGTTTCGCGTAGCTGGTCTTGATGTTCTCTAACAGGGTCTTGGGTGGCTACGTTTCGTCTTAGGGCATCGTACAGGTGTCCGTATTCGTATATCGGTATATTGCAGATGGCCATTGCGGCTTTACCCGCGATTTTCCCGATTTTGATCATTTTTAATAGTAGCGTGGGTTCGCTACACATGGCTCGTAATTCGCGTACTTCGCGTATGAATTCTTCTACTCCGATATTGTCTTCGCCGTTTAATTGCGGAATACATACTATCGCGTCTTTGGCCCGTAAGCTCGGAGAGGCGAATTGCGGTGGACGGTCTTCGTAAGAGGGATGGTTGCCTTCTTCTGTTCGAATTGGAACGCATGGTGGGGAAGTTCTATCTCTCGCGGCAACAGATTCGTCCATAGTAATAAGGGAGCCTAATTCTGTAGTAGCGTCGCGTCCTATTTTTATTTTAGAGATATTTTTGCCTAATAGTTCTATTTCCGCTGCACGCTTCTTATTTTCACTGTCGGCCGTCCGTTGTGTCTCTTCTACACGTTGTGCAAGAATTTCAATTTGTTTTTGTATCACGTCGAGTATGGCACGAATCGAATTGTCCGTACCTCCGTTTGTAGAAACGGTTTCAATAGTTTCGACTTTGTCTTTTCGTGATGTGGGCATGATTCTAATTGAGCTTATTGAGTCTGAACTACTGTTGCTATTTGGACTCGAAGCGCTTGAGAAACTAAGTTTTCTCACGCGGTATCGTGA